>NW_027071803.1:94485-264264 GCF_002906115.3 Quercus suber | reverse complement strand
TTTTTTTTTTTTTTTTTTTTTTTGGAGAAACATTAATGAAAGAAGACTGGTTATATTGGAAAAATTATTAGATATTCCTGCAGTTTCATAAATGCGTACTCTCTCCTCTCATATGAATGGTGGAACCCACTATTCACGTGAGAGGAGAAAGTACGTATTTATGATATTCTGAGAGTACACAATAATTTCCCAGTTATATTGAGACATAACCAAAAATTTATTAAAGAAATAATTTCATTGGTTAATGAACTATGCATAGACACAAAAGTATCAAAGGTATGAATGACTATCATAAATCCGTGGTTTGATTATTTTACCAAGGGTGTGTTTGAATACTACTTATTTTACTGAGAACAGAAAACTTATTACTGAAAATAATAAAAAAATAATTTTTGGGTTACTGTTCACTCCCCCAAACATTGTACATTTGCCTTAATGCACTGTTCATGGCACTGTTCATGTCCCATGAACAGTGCAAGACATGAACAGTGCAAGAGGCACTAATCAAAAAAAAAAAAAAAAAAAAAGGCAAAAAACGCAAGCGCGTGAGTTTTCATCCTAATCCACATGGATACTAAGTGTGTGTTTGGCAAAAATTATTTTTGCCAACTTATTTTATCATTCAGCTTATTTTTAATACTATTCATGAGCCTCACTACATTTTTTGGTACTATTTAATAAAAAGTTTTCAATTTTAGTAAAATAAGTGGATTCCAAATAGACCCTTAAATAAGTATTTCCGACACTTCATTTCACATTGCCTTTTTATCTTTTTATGTCTTCTTAAAAATTTAACATAGTTTTTTTTTTTTCAACCATCTATTCTGATGATGATGAAGAATCAGTAGGCTAAAATTTCCAAACGTAATGATCCACAAACCAAATCTTGAAGAAAGAAAACAAGTCAGAGGGGACCGGTGGAGGTCGGCCAAAAATCCTCTGATGGTAAAGTTAGTGAATTCTCAATTCTCAAGAAGGGAAGGAATTTTCTGAGTGTTCAATTTTTTTGAGTTACCTTTTGCGTTTCAGAAGAAGAGCCCTTATATAGTGTTTTTTGAGGCAGTTATCTCTTTAAGCGTTGCATACTTTGGGAGATTCTGAGGTAACTCCCATAACTGCTATGGAGGTTACTTCCCGTTTTCAAAGGAGAAACAGTTGCATTCTAGTAAACAAGTGGAGTGCAAAGAAGATTTTCAGGACCCTCGTCCATCTTGTTGGTTTGATGGACGAGCCAATCCTAAGACGAGCTCGTCCATCCGGACAGACGGATGGACGAGCTTACAGTAAAACGGGCTGCTTTCCTGTGGATGAGCTACATGGACGAGTTTAGCAATTGCTTTTTTTTGGTGACACCATCAGTTGCCCCCAGTCCATAGGTCGTCTAAGGAAGCATTGGTTTATAACTCATTTTCTCGTTCCCTCTCTTTTCTTTTCTTTTTTTTTTTTTTTTTGACGGAATGTGCCACGTGTTGTAGTTCTGTTGGTTCTTAGCTGCGTCGTTTTATTCTTTTGAGGCACAAGCCACGTGGTCTCTTTTGATTGGCCTGTGTCGCTTCAAGTACCCCACTTGGTTCTCTATAAATAGTGGAATCTCTTTTGTGCCCTTCACATTCACAAAGATTTTCCTCTCGAAATTCCTCGTCTAGAACCTCGTCTAGAAGTCTCTCCGCGTCTAGAGCCAGGTACTCTCTTCCTTCCTTTAGGCTTTCCTTTTTCCTTAAAATGTCTACCATTATATTCTCGTCTAGCAATAGTACAGATAGGGCTATAGACGAGTATCAAGATTCCTCTAGTTATAGTGGTTCTAGCAGTAGTGACAGTAGCAAAGGAGGCTCTACGGACGAAGAGCACATCTCTGGCGTCCTTGGGTTTCCTGTAGAAGCTCTTTAGGAGCAACTTAGGAAAGTTTCAGGTTCCCAGGCTGGTACCTCGTCTAAAGTTCCTTCGTCCAACCCTACAGACGAAGAGGAAATCGTCTAAAGTTGTGTAGTAGGTGTCCATTCTAAAACATCTGAGCAAAGGCTCTCAAACCTTAAGGCGGGTATCAGATTCTGGACGAATTTAACCCAAGGTTAGCCATCCGTGGAGAATGGTGCTGCAACCCCCGTTTTGGAATAGGCGTCTGTGAAGCCTACTTCTTGGGAAGCCTTAGATTTCCTTTAAATTCCTTTGCTAGAGAATTACTAGTTAGGTTAGGTTTGGGTGTTTGCCAGTTTAATCCAAATGCATGGAGATTGATTATCTCAATGCAAATTTTGTGGAATGAAGTGTTTGGGAAGGACCGTTCTCTTACTGTGGACGAATTTATTTTTTGCTATAAGCCTTCTTAGATAAGCCAATCTCTTGGCTTTCATCAATTTATAGCAAGGGGCAGAGACTGTAGATTAATCAAGTCCCTAGCCTTGTCTGACAGGAATTGGAAGACAGAATTTATTTTCGTCTCTGGTTTTTGGACTGGCAATCCTGTAGAGGTTGGAAGGGACCCCTTTGCTCCTTACTCAGGAGATTTAGGGAACCTGCATCCAGAAAGTACGTCCTTCCCCTTTTACTTTTCTTTCCCTCTTTTTTATACTTTATCCAAACGTCTAATTCGTGATTTGTTTCACAGGTGTTAAACGTCCATCCTTGAGCAAGTTTCATCGTGATCGCGTCCATAGGGCTCGCCTTCACACCAACATAAATTTTCATTCTTTAGTTAATCTACGCAATCTTTTTAAGTGGGGGTTTGGTCCTAATCCCTTGAACAAGGCAATTGCCCACGAAGTTACAGTGCGAAAAAGTAAACATTTTTCATGATATTTGTCTAACTTTTATTCAGCTTCCTATAGTCTGTCACTCATTTATTTTAATTTGCTTCAGGAATGGCAATGTTGAAGGAAAACAGGGGAAAAGACACTCTGGTGGAAGAGGGCCGTCTTGAAACTCAGGCTCAAACTCGTTCATCGGCTGGGGAGAAGAGGAAAACTATATCGAAAAATTTGGATTTAGGAAGCCTCCCTAGCCGTCGAGGCAAAAAGGGAAGGCATGATTCGTCTCGAGTTGTTAAGCCTAAGCCCCCTTCGTCCCAGTAGCCCACTCAAGTATTTGACGTGGACTCGTCTACCCAGTTGATGTGACTCCGTCCAAGTCTCCTCCGCCTAAGACGATCGTATCTACCTCGTCCCAACCTTCCCAAAGGGCATCTTCAAACATCATTGAGAATGAAGATCTTGCCTGGGAGCGCTTCCAGAACGCTGTCACGGACGAGGACATAAACACTTGCTATGACATGTCTTTGAAGGATTTTGAACACTCTGGTGTTCATGATCTTTTTAAGGTATGTAAAAATATCTTTACCTCGTCTGTCATTTCAAGATTCTTCGTCTTTCTATCTGTTAATTATTGTAATCGTTTTTGCAGGCCATGTCCAAATTCATAGCGGCGTCTAGGCAAGCTACTGGGTTGGATAGGACGAGAATCATGCTGGAGACGAGAATCAAAGAAGTGAAGGACGAGTCGAAGAAATGGGCTGAAGTAGCTGCTAAAGCTAAGGAAGAGATGAAGGAGGCACAAAACCTGGTTGAGGAGCTGAGAGCTGATGTGGTGGAGAAAGATACTCGTCTTGATCATATGCAGAAGAAGAATGACGAGCTGAGTATCCTTCTCACCAAGGCGAAAGAAGATGCAGTGACCGAGTTTAAGGCGTCCAAGCAATACATTGATCTTCTAGACAACAATTATGCAGCTGGTTTTGAAGACTTTAGGATGGATGCTATGGAAAACTTCCCTGAAGTGGACTTCAGCTCCATTAAACTTAACCTCAATCCTGCTACCAGCTCTCTCCTTCAAACAGGTTCTGAAGACGCCAATATTGAAGACGATGCTACAACCCTTCCTCCTCAAGACGCCTCAAATGACAATGCTCCCCAGACTTAAGAAGAAATGTTTCAATGTTTTGTACTTCTCTTTTTTTTTTTTTTTGGTCCATTGTTTTAGGACCCTTCTATGTAATGCAAGTACATTCGGCTCATCCATAATTTAAGGACGAGCTTACGTAAAACAAATTTTAATTTTACAAGGGTGTTTGGACATTAGTTGTCCGCCCTTGAAACAGTTGAATGAATGTTGTTATCTTTCTTTAATATGTGCATGGACGAGTCTTTATTTTCACATGCTAGACTTGATGCTTAGCTCGTCCATTTTACATATATTTTTACCATTTTTGTTGGAATTTCACTAAGTGTGATTTATCCATATGAGGTAGTAATTCAACATTATTCATCTTTTGATTTTGCCAATTTTCATCCTGAGACTCTGCATTTTTACTCGTCCATGGACCAAAATATTTTTGGTTCCAAAGACACTCGTCTATGCATTTCCTCGTTCATACTTGGGACATGCATAATATTTTACTTCGTCCATTGTATGGACGAGTAAATGTTAACCTCTTGACGGCGTAAGTTTTACCTCGTCCTTTTACCTGGATGGGTTCGCCTGGATATCAAGTTTACCTCGTCCCTTGATTTGGACGAGTTTACTTGGATGGCATAAATTTCACTTCGTCTTTTTATTTGGACGAATTTGCCTTGAAAAAATTTGGCGATACATCTCCGCGTCTAGAGAATTTTCTCGTCTTGAGCTTTTCATCTCTTAGCTACATGAAAATCAATATTGCACACAACATTATATACATAACATAAAGTATTGTTTTAAGACGAGGCATACACTCTAGAGGCTAGTGCCTTTATTTAAACTACACAAACTATAACGTTGTCCATAAATTTAACATAATAACAAAGCCACACAAAATATAATAATAAAATTTTTAAATCCCTGAGCTCGTCCAGAGTCATGCTCCTCCAGGCTGGCATTCTACTGATAGTACTTCCTCAAGTGCTCCACATTCCAAGGATGCTCCAACTTCCTCCCATCAAGGGCTTCCAAGTAATAGGATCCTTATCTTTTGCAGTTGACGACTCTGTAGGGGCCTTCCCAATTTGGTCCCAACTTCCCATGAGCTGGGTTCTGTGTTGCTAAGGAAACCCTTTTTAGGACGAGGTCCCCTATGTTGAATCGCCTTGGCTTTACCATTGCGTCATACCGCCTAGCCATAAGGTTTTTATACCTTGCCATCCTTTGCTCAGCATTCGTCCTTACCTCGTCTATTAAATCGAGTTTCAAACAGAGTTGCTCATCATTAGCTTCGTCCTGGTAGGTTGTCACCCTATGATTGGCCATGTGCACTTCCGCGGGTATAACTGCTTCAGTTTCATATGCTAGCTTGAAAGGAGTTTCTCCTGTAGGAGTTCTCATTGTCGTTCTATATGCCCACAGAACACCTAGTAGCTCATCTGGCCATACTCCCTTAGCCCCCTCAAGCCAAGTTTTGATTATTTTTAACAAGGATCGGTTTGCAACTTCTGCCTGGCCGTTAGCTTGTGGGTGGGTTAGTGAGGAGTAGTGATTTTGAATTCCAAAGTCTATGCAAAAATCTTTGAAAAGTGCATTGTCAAATTGTCGTCCGTTGTCCGATACTAGCACCCTAGGTACTCCAAATCTGCACACAATGTTCTTCCACACAAAATTCTTGACATTTTGTTGTGTGATGTTGGCCAAGGATTCTGCTTCTACCCACTGGGTAAAATAATCAATACCAACCACGAGGAATTTCATTTGTCTTACACCTAGTGGAAATGGACCCAGAATGTCTAGTCCCCATTGTGCAAAAGGCCACGGGGCCGTCATTGGAGTCAAGTACTCTGATGGTTGCCTGGGGACGTTGCTAAACCTTTGGCATTGATCGCAGACCTTGACGTAGGCCTTAGCGTCAGGTTGCATGTTTGGCCAATAATATCCTGCACGGACGATTTTGTGGACGAGCGACCTGGCTCCTGAGTGATTGCCACATGCTCCTTCATGAATTTCTCTTATTATGTAGTTCGCTTTGTTTGGGGCTAAACACCTGAGATAAGGCTGGGAAAAACCTCTTTTGTAAAGAATCTCGTCCATAAGAATGTACTTGGCCGCCCTTGCCCTCAGCTTTCTAGCTTTGTCCTTCTCTTTTGGGAGTCGTCCGTCTTTTAGGTATGACACAATTGGAGTCATTCAATTTGCTCTATTTTCCACCTGTTGTACTTTTGGGATGTCTATACTTGGCATATACTGAATGTCATCAAATTTGTCTATGACTTCACCCGCCGAGCCTTCTCTCGCCAAAGCATCAGTTTCCATGTTCTCCTCCCTTGGGATTTGAACGAAGCTAACTATCTCAAACTTTTTTATAAGGTGCATCACTCTGTTTAGATACTTCCTCATTTGTTCTTCCTTAGCCTCAAACATTCCATTCACTTGGCCTTTAATTAACTGAGAATCTCCCAAGACGAGGAGTGACTTCACTTCTACGGACTTGGCCAATTCCATCCCTTTGAGAAGAGCTTCATACTCAACTTCATTATTAGTTGTCTGGTACTGCAAACGAACTTTGTGTTTTAGTTTGTCCCCCTCTGGAGATTGCAAAACCACACCTATTCCTCCTGCGTACTGTGTAGATGAACCATCCACATAGATGACCCATTTGATATTTTCCTTCTCACCCGCCTCGTCACAATTTAAGGTAAACTTTGCAATGAAATCTGCCAGAGCTTGAGCTTTTATGGCATGCCTCGGTTGGTACTTTGTGTCAAACTCATTGAGCTCGATGACCCATTGAATCAAACATCCTGCAGCCTCTAGTTTGTTCATTGGCTTCTTGAGTGGGTGATCTGTTATGACGTTAATGACATGAGCCTGAAAATAGTGCCTTAGTTTTCTGGAGGCTGTTCTCAATGCAAAAGCCAATTTCTCCATTAACGGATATTGTCCTTCCGCTCCCCTCAGTGCTTTACTAGTATAGTATACAGGTCTTTGTACCTTGTCTTCTTCCCTCACTAGTGCTAAACTCCCTGCGTGTGAGGTGACTGCCAAATACAAAAACAACTCTTCTTCTTGCATGGACGGGCTTAACAAAGGGGCCTTGGTGAGATATGTTTTCAAATCTTCAAAAGCTTTCTGACACTCGTCGGTCCATTCAAATGCTTTTTTAAGAACCTTAAAAAATGGCAGGCATTTGTCAGTAGCTTTAGAAACAAACCTGTTGAGGGCGGTAACTCGTCCGGTGAGGGACTAGACTTCTTTAACATTGCTCGAAGGCTTCATACTCAATATTGCTTGAATTTTGTCAGGGTTTGCTTCGATTCCTCTGTAGGAGACCATAAACCTTAGAAATTTCCCTGATGATACTCCAAAAGCACATTTTCTAGGGTTCAACTTCATGTGATACTGCCTCAGTCTGTCGAATGTTTCCTGCAAGTCGTCCAGATGCCTATCCTCGTCCTGAGTTTTCACCAACATATCGTCTATATAGACTTCCATATTCTGCCTGATCTGTGGACGAAACAAATGATTAACCAGTCATTGGTATGTTGCTCTAGCATTTTTCAAACCGAAAGGCATCCCTTCATAACAAAATAATCCCTGGCTGGTGATAAAGGACGTCTTCTCTTGGTCCGCTTCATCCATCCTAATCTGATTATATCCAGAGAAAGCATTCAGGAAACTGAGCAACTTGTGGCTTGCAGTAGAATCTACCAGCTGATCAATGCGTGGTAACGGGTAACTATCCTTGGGACAAGCCTTGTTTAAGTCAGTGAAATCAACACACATTCTCCACTTGCCGTTCGCCTTCTTGACCATGACCACATTGGTTAACCAGTCAGGATAGTATACCTCTCGAATGAACTTCACCACAATTAACTTCTGAACTTCCTCCTTAACAACATTGTCTCTCTTTGGGGTGAACACCCTCTTCTTTTGTCGTACTGGTTTGGAGGAAGGGCATACACTCAGACGATGGGTAATGACACTAGGATCTATATCCTGCATGTCTTCGTGACTCCATGCAAACACATCTCTGTTTCTTTTTAAAAAACAAATGAGATCCTTCTTGATCTTCGCTTCCAGATCTGCTCCAACCCTGGTACACCTCTCAGGGTTATTATCATCTAAAGGAATATCTTCCAACACTTCAAAGGGTTCTGCCACAACTTTCTTTTCTTCAATATTCATTGCTTGAATTTGCTCGTCCGTAGCCAGCATGGCTAGATAACACTCTTTTGCTGCTAATTGGTCCCCCTGTACTTGGCCTACCCCATGTTCCGTCAGGAACTTGACTGACAAGTGGTAGGTAGATGTAACTGTCTTCCACCTATTTAGGGTCGGCCTCCCAATTATTGCATTGTAAGAGGATGAACAATCTACCACAAGGAAGTTCACATCTTTGGTAACTTGCTGCGAATATGCCCCCACTGTCACTGGTAATGAAATACTGGCCACAGGTTGCACCTTCATTCCACCAAAACCTACTAGGGGGGAGCTTGCTGGTCGGAGCAAGTCTCGTCCTAACCTCATCTGCTGAAAGGCTGGATAATACAAAATATCAGCAGAACTCCCATTATCTATAAACACCCTTCTAGTCTTGTAGTCCGCAATAAGGAGGGTGATGACAATAGCATCGTCATGAGGGTGATGGATTCTCTTTGCATTCTCGTCCGTGAAGGTGATCGCCTACTCGTCTGTAGTCCTTGCACTCAGTGATCGTCTAGAGAGCTGAACGCTCTGCACTGCTTTCAAGTATACTTTCTTTGACTTGGATGACTATCCTGCAAAACTACCCTCTAGAATGATTCTTATTTCTCCGAGTGGTGGTCGTGATGATTCTTCTACCTTCCCTTTCAATTTCTCGTCCTTGTGATCTCGTCCAAGGAAATTTCTCAGCTTCCCTTGTCTGATGAGATTCTCAATCTGTTGCTTCAAATCGAAGCACTCGTCCGTGTCGTGCCCATGATCTCTATGGAAATGACAATACTTATTTTTATTGCGCTTGTTGGGATCTCCCTTCATCTTCTCTAGCCACTTTAAGGAAGGCTCGTCTTTGATTTGCATAAGGACTTGCTCAAGCGGCACGTTCAAAGGAGTGTATTGTTGGTTCCTCGTTGATGGACCTGCTTTCTTCTCTCGGTCTTTCTTATCCTCCGTTCGTCCCTTCTTCGAACGAGGACCCTGTTCAGAATGACGAGCAGGATTTGTTTCCATTCTCTCAGCCCTCTTCCTTTTCTTAACTATAATCACATCCTCTGCATTCATGAAATTTTGGGCAGAATGGATGAGTTCAGCCATAGACTGAGGTTCCTTCTCATAAAGTTTATGTATAAACAAGTCAGAGTTGACCCTATTATGGAAAGCTGCCAGCAATAACTTGTCATCCACCTCATCCACGGTCAAAGCCTCCCTGTTGAAGCGCGTGATAAAGGACCGCAAGCTTTCATTCTCCCCTTGCTCTGTAGTCAATAAACTAGACGAGGAACGCTTGTGTCTTTGTCCTCCAATGAAGTTATTAACAAACAATTTGCTTAACTCCTCAAAAGAACTTACTGAGTTTGGGGGTATCTTGCTGAACCAGACTCGAGTGGGTCCCTTAAGGGTGGTAGGGAAAACTCTACACATTATCTCATCTGGAACCCCTTGAAGGTGCATGGTAGTTTTGAAGGTAGCGATATGGTCAAATGGGTCACGCATCCCATCATATGAATCCAAGGAAGGCATCTTGAATTTCGGAGGTAAAGGATGACCATTGATAGGGGCTGTGAAGGGGGAGTCTGTTCGGTGAACTAGATCCTCTATAGGATTTGCCCTTCTCATGTTTTCCCTCATCTCAGCCATAACTTTCCTCATTTGATCCATCTCCCTTTCTAAGTGTGGCATTCTTCTTGGTGCATTACCCCTCGATTGGCTTTCTGACTCAACATTTCTCCCATTTGCTTGGTTCTGACCAGGCTCTTCTCCATAGACCTCCTGACGTTGCCCCCTAAGGTTAATTTCCCTTCTCAATTCCTGGTTTTGGCGGGTTAATTCTGCCATGACTGCGGCCATAGACTGCATGTGTTGGACTAATGAAGGTTGCATTGCAGGCGCCGATTGACGGTCATGACGAGGGTTGCTGGAGGCATCTCTACTTTGTTGAGGGCCTGGATTGGTAGCCCTTGATCTTGTCCGGACCATTTCAGCCCTTTGTCAGAGAAAGAAACTACAGAATTCAACGATGAAACTCAACGTAAAAAACTCTATCTTCTTCCCCATAGATGGCGCCAACTGATGATGATGAAGAATCAGTAGGCTAAAATTTCCAAACGTAATGATCCACAAGCCAAATCCTGAAGAAAGAAAACAAGTCAGAGGGGACCGGTGGAGGCCGGCCAAAAGTCCTCCGATGGTAAAGTTAGTGAATTCTCAATTCTCAAGAAGGGAAGGAATTTTCTGAGTGTTCAATTTTTTTGAGTTACCTCTTGCATTTCAGAAGAAGAGCCCTTATATAGTGTTTTTTGAGGCAGTTATCTCTTTAAGCGTTGCATACTTCGAGAGATTCTGAGGTAACTCCCATAACTGCTATGGAGGTTACTTCCCGTTTTCAAAGGAGAAACAGTTGCATTCTAGTAAACAAGTGGAGTGCAAAGAAGATTTTCAAGACCCTCGTCTATCTTGTTGGTTTGATGGACAAGCCAATCCTAAGACGAGCTCGTCCATCCGGACAGACGGATGGACAAGCTTACAGCAAAACGGGCTGCTTTCCTGTGGACAAGCTACATGGACGAGTTTAGCAGTTGCTTTTTTTGGTGACACCATCATATTCTATTGACACCATCATTATAGGATTTAGGCCCCGGTTGTCACAAAATAAATCAAATTTTAGTCAAGTAATTAATTAATTATGCTCTTGATTGAATTGATTAACACATCACACAAGCACAGATCACATATGACACCAATATGATGGCCAATGAAAATTGATGAAACAATCCGTTTCACAATAAATAAATAAAAAATTGAGAATGATTTAACCTAAACAATCCTCAAGATAACATATCCACTAGAATAGAATCAAAGTTTGTATAATAGATTTAATCCTAAATCTAGTACAACCTCATTTAGTACTTATTGGTATGACTACACGTAACTCTGAATTCCACGGACTCTTTTATTTTGAATAGTTGTAGACGAACTCTCCTGTTCGTAACTCCAAGATCCACTCTCAAAGATTTAATAAGTAATTGTGTTTAGCTAATTTTAGAAACTTCGCTTTATTATTGGATTTGTTGTTTGCATGTAATCTCTAGTTGATGCTTTAAGAGAGCTTGGAAAAATCCAGATTTGGGCAGTAACATTGGTCTCTTGTGCATGTAAAAACATGCTCTAAAATTTGTATTTATATGTACTTAAGTTCCATCAAAACCCTAGATCAAACAACTGAGAAAAGAAGTTGAGAATCCAAACTGCCTGAGTCATGATCGGTTGAAACATTCTGTTAGATTGGTCGAGATAAGTGGTTTTTGACCTGTCAAGCAAAAGTTGAAATGCAGTCTTGCAGGGGTTCCTTTTTTGCATTATTGATCAAATATTATCTAATGTAATTTTATTTAGATAAACTAAGTCTAAACTATTATGATTGTTCATGGTTGCCAATCTAAAAATATGGACTTTACAATATCATTTGACATTTTTTATAATTGTGTTTGCATACGAAATTATATAGTTTGCTAATTTTTTTTTTTTTTTAAATGATGTACTAAGATTCTAATAAAGGGTATTATTAAAAAAAAATGATACTAATAAAGGGTTAAAGTAGAGAATAAAAAATTCTTATTCAAGTAAAAAAATATATTAAAATAATGATGTGAAATTGTGAGGTCTCATTTGCTCATTTGGCATAATATTAAGGGTCAATTTGAGATAATTAATTAAGGGGTAACAAGAGCACACTACAGTGACAATTAAAAGTAAATTTTTGCTAAATAAATTAAATATTATATATTAAAATATAACATTAGTTTAAAGAAAAAAAAAATGTATACAAATCAATTAATCGCAGATAGATTAATAATAAGTATTAATTTTATATGCCTTAACATATATATAAACCCCCTTCTACACCGTTTATAATCATTTTAGTTTTCTTCATAATTGGTGTTCTAACAGTCCATCCATTGGAATGTTTAAATGTATAGTTTGAGATACGAATAAATGGAAAATAAAACCTAGCTCCAAAAAACTTTGGGCTCTTGTTATTTCAATAGTGTGACTTCTGTTATCTTTAAATTAGTCTATATTTCACTCCACTATAAAAACATAATTGTAATATAGGGTTTATTTAATTATTCAAGATATTCCGTAACTAAAAATTCATTTGATCAATCCATAAAATATTCATGGTGAAATAAAGATAAAATAATTTACCATCACATTATTATTAGTAAATCTTTAATCTTTGAGTCCCTAATTTAATTTCTTGATTATTCCTATTTTCTTAAAATTTCATTTCATTAAATATATATATTTTTAGTAACCCTTTACTAAAATGACCAGACATGATACTCTAAATAATCAATTCCCATTAAATCTATGTCTAGGGAATATTTCTTTTCTCTTATTGAGATTATGGATTCAATCTTAAGCAATGATGTTCCTACAATGATAAATATGATTACACAATATATTAAGGTTTTAACTTACATTTCACATTTGAGTTCACGATCCTCAGAATTAAAAGACTATGCTCTTTAGAAATTATGAATTTAATTATTCAAGTGATAATAATTTGTAGAACAATCAATTAGATTGGTCCAATCCAATGTATTCTAATACATCCATATGTCAATCAATAATCTCCACTTCCATAATCAAGGTAGACAATCATGATTAATATGTTATATTCATGTCAAAAAAAATGTTTGATGTCATCATTTACTTGAAAATAAAGTTTATATGTCACAAAGGAATTGTGATATAGATCTTCAATATTCATAAAATGAGTATAACTAAAATAAAAACAATAAGATATATTCGTGGAAATATACTGACATATAGGATTTTAAATGACAAAATCTAAATGAAGATAGAGACGGTCCCTATTGATCAATGTAAAGATAAATGATTCCACTTAGTTTTTAATTTTAGTTAAATATATGAAAATATAGGTATCAACCTAGACTAATTAAATAAATTATGTAAAAACCCTATAGTTAAATAACTTTGTATATATAGCTAAAGTCAAAATTGTTAATTGAAAATTATAGCATTTTTAAATATGACCTGCAACCTAGATAGTTATATAGTGATTGTAATCAAATTTATTTATTGTTGAATGATAGTATTTTTTATGTACTTTATCAATAACTAATAAGTAAAATTATTAAAGAAATAATTGGTTAAATAAATTGGAACTAAGTGGAATAATTTATAATAAGTAAATATATACATGAGTTAATAATAATAATAATATTATTAATCATGTAAAATTTTAGTTAAGTTCATATATTTCCTTGGAAGGGCAATACTTGTTGCATATAAGCTCTTACACATAGTTTTACACATACTCCATTTTTTAATTGAAACCACAACGTCAAGTCATGATTTTTAAATTCGAAATTATGACTTTAAGTAATAGTTTCAATTTAAAAATCAGATTTGTGTAAAACTATGTGTTATAGTTTGCGTGTAATGATACTTTTTAAGTTCGCAAGGATCTTGAGTCCTAATATGGCTTGGTCAACATTATGTCCAAATTAACAGTCGTACACAATATTATTAAAAATAAGTCTAATCTATATATACTATAAAATTGAAGTCTTTGGCCCTTTTTTTTTTACTTTTATTTGACTTCGTAAGAGCTTGCCACATAGGATTTGAAGCTTTTACATTTTTTCACATCAGCAATATTAAAAAAAAAATAAAAAATCAAAATCCAAAAAAAATAAAAAATAAAAAATAAATGCTCGATCAACTCCTTTTCTCTCCCCGCAAAAATAAAAAGGAAGCCGGACTCTTCCAAACACAGACTCTATCGTCCCCTTCTTCTTCAACTCTACCTTGATGGCACTTCAACAGTGGTGAGACACTCCATATTTTAGAAATCAAGACTTGTTGTCTTCATTTGTAACCCTTTTTGCCCTTTGCAGTTTCATGGTTTTATGATTTTGCCATTAGCTCTTCTGGGGTTTTAGCTAATTGCTGTATCGTTCACTTTGATACCCTCCCTTCACTGTCTCTAACCATCTATAGGCCTCCTCTTTTTATTTATTTTTTACTGAAAAAAAAATATTAAGAAGAGAAAGGCATAAAAAGGAAGAACAAATCCAGTTTTATATTCATTTCTTTTATTTTATAATTATTCCTGAAATTTCGTTAATTAAACAAAGCAACAAACACTATTGCATAACAAAGAACAAATACTATTGCATGAAATTTAGTCAATTATTTATGTAATATGTACAACTCACACCAAATAATATATGTAAACATGCATGCATAAAAAGAAGATACTTGTACTCATGTAATATATGTACAATTCATACTAACATTTGCATTGAAGGAGAACAAAACGAGTTATTCAATGACTACAACATAGCAACAAAAGAAAAAGATACAAAAAATTATTTAAAGTTGCAAAACAATCAATAAAGTAGCTAAAAAGGAATAAAAATTGATATTTTAACATTGCAACATTTATTGGATAATTGAGGATATTAGGGATTGGAATACTAATTTTTATTTAATTTTTTGTTTGATTGATTGATATTTTTCATATGCTCTATTGTTTAGCTGGAAAACCTTTTGTAAAAAATAGTTTTTCACATTTTTCAGTATTTGATATGTTAGGTTCTAAAAGTTTAGAACAATTGGCAAACTGTGAATACAAACTTGTCTAAGGGTCCGTTTGGATTCAGCTGAAAACTGAAAACTGAAAACACTGTAGCAAAATAATTTTAAAATGTGTGAATAGTACCGTGGGACCCATTTTTAATGAAAAAGTTGATAAAAATTGAGAATTGTGGGACCCGTGAACAGTGCTCAGTGCACTGTTCACTGGCTGAAAGTCAAATAATGCGGCTACTGTTCAATGAACAGTAGCCGCACTACACCTGAAATGCTTGAAAACCAAAAAAAAAAAAAAAAAAAAAAAAAAAAAAAACTTTCAGCAAAACGCTATATATATAATAAATATAAATATATATATATATATATATTATCGAGCTTTCTCATATACTGCACAAAGACGACACTAATATTTATGAAACTAATTTATTTTTTATTTAAAAAAATTATTTACGAAAGGGCTGTTGAAGACCGAGCACTTAAATATTGGACCAATTGGTAAACACAGAAGCTGGAAAAGGCTATTGTTTTCACAAGTGAGGTCTAGGAGCATGGGTCCACAATCAGCAAATTAAACGAACTATAAAACGAGCAAGGAGCAGGCATGAACGGTCACATCCTGAGCGTTCATGAATCATGGCCTTCTCGTGATCACCCAATCAGTGCACTGTACCAAATATGTCAATTTATTTTTCAAGTCTAATTATCAAAAGGGTTTTGCTGTCAAAATAAGAGGGATTTGATCCATATTTTGCAAGACTGGACAGCCACTCCAGTTGCAGATAGCAGGCAGGAGTAATACATAAAATTTTTAGTTTCAGTCCCAAAAATAGAATGCCATTTTGACAAATTTCACCAAATGAATGTTTCTTATGACCACCCTTTTATTCTATCCAGTTTTCAACTTCAATTACCTACATAATCAGAAACCCAAATGCAAGTTTTGGTTAAAAGAATTGGTTTAGATACCACACACAAACAACTGCAACCAATATGAACAGAAAATGAACCATACCTCTAAAGAGAAGCTAAAAAATAAAACACATTCTTGAAGAGCATCTCTAAGCATCAGCATGACTGAGGGCTTAAATTTTTTCATGTATTTCTTTTTTTTTTTTTACTTTTTCTTTTTTTCCTTAAGGAAATCAACTAAACCTCCTTGTACACGATTGGTGTGAACTTATAATAATACGGAATGTACAGTCAATCAAAATCTATACAAAATTACGATCTTTCAAGGGTAGTCTTTCTGACGACTACAAAAAAACAAAAATATAACCAAAAAAAATTAATAAACTGATTATGCTAGAGTTAAGTAAAAAATTTTCAAATAGAACTCAACAAAAAAAATAATAATAATATTTAAAAATTAAAATAAATAAATAAATAAAACGTTCCTTCCCTTTGCTGCTACCTCCTTTCACAGCTGATCTCTTGAATGGAGACATTTTGACACTGCAACATGATTTAACACACACAAGAGACACCAGACAAGATACCAAACATTATTAGCAAAGTGTCAGTTTCACACTATAGATACCAAAGAAAACCCTAAACTCTTGAGGTTTAAGTTCAAATCATGACAATGAGAATGAGTATACACCCAATAACCAAATTAGGTACACAAGATAGAGAAAAAAAGTGTATATACCATCACAAACAGACATTATAACCAGTAAATCAGAAACTCATGTTCAAACATGATAAATCACAAACCACAATAAATCTCCACAAAATAGGAAAAGATGCCTAGAGCAGTAGGTATGAAGGAAAAGAGAGAAAACTCATACCTTTATGATGAAGATTTGAGAAGAAACAATGCAGAGATGGATGATTTTCAAAGAAATACTCGGAGTGTTTATGAGAGTGAAATGGGGAAGATAATGAACAGTCACAATAAGGACGAGATAAAAACTGAAAACCATTTTAAAATTGTCTTCAAAATGCAAAACACGCGTTTTTCTCGACTGGATCAAGTTGCTAGTAAGTCATCAGGGTAAGCCGCGAAACACTATGAAGCAAGATTCTTGAAAAATCTTCTAAGTATTTTTCGCGACTGGAAGATATACCCGCGAGGGAGTCGTGAGCTGAGCCGCGAAAATCTCTGTGTATCCCTCGCGACTGGACCTTCCACCCACGAACAAGTCGTCACACTGAGCCGCGAAATATGCAAAAACACAAATTTTGAAAAAATTTCTAAGTCTTTTTCGCGACTGGGATGTTGACCCACCAGTGACCCGCGAAAACTCTCGAAATAAGCTACGCGACTGGAGCATACGACTGGACTAACCCGCGACCTAGTCGCCAAAACAAGGCAACACTTTTTTTGAAATTTTTGAATATTTTGTAAAAACAAAACACTTTCCAAAAATAAACTAAAACACTCAAAAATCTTTTTGTGTTTGATCAACACAGATTGAGCTTGTGAAAACACATTTAATCAAGTACAATCACACAAATGAATATGGCATTCATTGAACATAGACTTATGTGTTATGTGTGGATATCAAAAATGAGATTGTCCTTAGTCTAATGTGATGCTTCAATGATCAATTCAATCAAGGCATACATAACTAACACTAGATAATATGACCTATCTCAATTATAGAAACACGCATATATGACCTCCCACAAGCACTTGATAACAATTCTTTGAAGCTTTTCATTTGACTCCATATTCAACATATCATTTACATTTTTTGAGTAAAGAAAATCTCTTTTTGAGATAGATGCCTGAAATTTTTTATATTTCAATTGATGAGTTAGCCTTTGGCTTTTTAGGCATCAAACCTTTTATTTTGGTCGCTTTCCCTTTTTTTCTAGTCGAATACTAGTATGTGCAACAGGCTTTTGCAGCTCTATATCTCTTTTCATTTGGAGATTTACATTTAAAAAGCTCTTTTAAGCATAAAAATAAAAAGTAAGAAAATATATAGGCATGAGTCTATGCATGTCTCAAGATCAACAAAACCATTCACTAATCATTCATGACAAGGTTGAAGATCTATTTACAACAATCACATAGATTTCAGAATTTCTTCCACAATGATATGAGTGCATGAGAGACAAGTTAAGCTCGTTAAATGCACAAAGCCATTAGTACAAAGGTACAAGGCAAAACATGCTTTGAGACAAAAACTCAACAAAGTCGATCAAACTTCTTGGATTTTCTACTTTTTATGTGTTTTTGGATTTTTGACATAAAAGCAGTAAAAGATTGATAAAAAACATAACAAAAAAATGTAAAAACATTTGAAGCAAAGACAAAAATACAAAAAAAAATACTGGCACGAAGCACACAACCAAGCATAATTACAAACATGGGAAGTATTAATGCATGGACATGTTGTAATGCTTATGCATGAGTACCCTTTGTCACCCACACGTCACGTGCGTTGGAGTGATATCCTTGACGGATCAGGTACGAGAGTTAGGACTGTCAAACCTTTGTGTGAAGCTTTCCAGGCAATTGGTGAAGGCACCGATCATCTCCATCACGTCCATCATTCCTGGATCACGGTTTTGACTTTTTGGATGCTCACCACCCCAAGACCTCATGTCATTTCTTCTCCCTCGTGACCGAAGTGCACTTGCATTGTTGTCTGCTCTCAGCTTTTGACAGTTGGGTCTGATATGTCCTTGCAATCCACAATAGTGACAAACATATTCCGTTCTCGGACCCTATTGTGATCTTGGAACTGATCTCCCTCTAGCTCTATATCTGGATTCTGATTGATTACGAGACTTATTTACCACCCGTTGATCAGCCACATTCTTCTTCTTCTCATCCTTAATTTTCTCAGAACTGGACCTATCCACAGTCGTCTCCTTAGCCGTCACAAACTTCACTTCTTTGGTGACCTTGGCTGACGAGCTACTTCCTCCGGTGTATCCTAAACCGGACTTGTCTAAGGCATGTTTCTGGGATGAAATAACATCGTCTAGTTTCCTGGAGGAGACTCTATCTACCTTGGCATGAGCTTGCACTACCTCTTGCTCAAGAAACCTCACTTTTGTGTAAGTTTCTGATAGGTCACCATTAAGTGCTTCAATCTCAAACTTTGCCTCATTGTATCTTACCAACAGATTTTTGTAGTCTTCCTCAGCTCTCTTCATCTTCTTCACAGTCGCCTTTGCCACCTTTGTATATTCACCTGATTTCTCAAGAAGTAAGGCGTAATTCTTTTGAAGACTAGATGTATCTTCTTCTTCTTCAACCTTTGATTTTTCAACAATCCCAATGGACTCCAAATCAGAATATTCGCCAAGTTCCTTCACAAGTGAACCCAAATCATCTTATGACTCCACATGTGCAATGGTCATGAATGCGGAGTAGTTTTCTTCTCCGTCACAACTCTCTTCAGAATCAGAACTTAAAAAGTCTATATCACTTAGCGTTGTGGCATACGCCTTGCCTTTCCCTCTCAAGAAATTTGGACACTCCTTCTTGAGATGCCCATGGCCATTGCATTCAAAACACACAATGTCTGAAGGAGATTGAAAATCTTTCCCTTCTTTCCTCGTAAGCTCTTTCTTATCACCTCTTGAAGATGAAAATTTCCCTCTGTTGAATGGTTTCCCACTGTTCTTCCTCTTCAGAAATTTTCGGAAGTTTTTCGCAAGATATGCTACTTCCTTCTCCACTCCGTCTTCTTCGAAAGGATCATCCATTCTTTCGGTGATGGTTTTAAGAGCAAGCGATTTACTCGTCTTGTGGGAAGGCAGTCCAAGCTCATATGTTTAGAAAGACCCAATCAGCTCCTGAATTTTGATCTCATTCAAGTCTTTACTCTCTTCTATGGCTGCGACTTTTGCTCTAAAACTTTCAGGCAAGGATCTCAAAATTTTTCTCACCACCATAGTATCTTCAATCTTCTTACCAAAATTGAGCTTAGCAATGACAATTTCGTTGAGCTTCCCATAAAATGAATCAAACAATTCATCTTCACCCATCTTAAGCTTTTCAAACTTGGTGGTAAGCATTTGGAGCTTTGTGTCATTCACCTTCTTAGTACCTTCATATGTAGTCTCCAAAATCTCCCAAGCTTCTTTGGCTACGGTCATATGAGAGATCCTGTGAAATTCATCAGGAGACACACCACAAAAAATAGCATTTAAAGATTTACTGTTAGCATTGGCTACCGCAAGAGCTGCCTTATCCCAGGTGAATTTTTCAGCCTCTGGCCTAGTCCAACTTATTTCAACCGCATCCCACACGGTGTCATCAATAGAGCATAGGAATGCCCTCATTCTAACTTTCCAGAAGGCATAATTGTTACCATCAAAAAATGATGGAACATTTAAGGATTGAGACCTATCCATCTCAACAAAGGTCAAGGATCACACTCAGGTATTTAAACCACAACAAGTGTACCTGCTTTGATACCAATTGAATGTTCAATATGTGTCTAAAACACCCTTGAACGTTTAGACCCCAAATTATAAAATATCAATTCAAGCTTATAATCAAACAATTAGTATGCAAAACATGAACATAAGCCAATCACAGAATTGATAACTAATCTATGCCAAATATAAATACATTCATAGCAGTAAATATAAGGCAAAGATAAAGGGAAGGAAAATGCAAACACACGGACAACACACGATGTGTTATCGAAGAGGAAACCGAAGTCCTCGGCGTAAAACCTCTCCGCCACCCTCCAAGCGGTCAAATAATCCACTAAAGAATGTAGTTGGGATACATGAACAGCAGAAGACCCTCCAAGCCTAATCTACCCAAGTACCTAAGCCCTCCAAGTTTCTTGCTCCAATGAGGTTATGTCGAACCTATTTCTTCTTTAACTTCCCGGATTCCGCTACTAGACCATCAACCAATGTATATTGGTTCCTTCCAAACTGCTTCCCTTAGCACCAAATGAACCTTCTCACAGACGTAGGTGTGGTGAGATAAGGATTTGGTCAATGACCTCTCAAGGGTATGATAATGGAGAGGAAGAGAGTAGAGGAATTTATAGAGACTCTAAGGTAAAGATTGGGAATGAGGCAATCTTATTTTTCTCTAGGGTTTCTCTCACAAAATTCTCTTTGGAAGCTCTCTACATTTAGTGGGTATAAGGGTCTATATATAATGGTGTGTGTTTGGAATACGAAGAGACAGTTTTTGCCAAACAGGGCTAATTGGCGGCTTGACCTCAAGGCTTGTCCAAGTCGCGAGTTCAAGTCGCGAAGTAACGACCTGGCCAGCTTGGGACTTTTGACCTATAGTACGACAGCTTGCGCGACCCTTCAGCTCCCCATGTGTGCATCTCACGTGCCTACAGTTGGCGGCTTGCTAGTCACGAGTCAGCCACGAGTCCTAACCGCGAAATCCTGCTTTCTTGCACATACTTGAGCTTTTCTTCACTTCTTCTCACACACTACCCTTACAATAATTCCACCTAAATACAGGGTTACTAAGTGCTAAATTACAAGCAAATTGGTACGGAATAAAGCCAACAAGATGGTTGATAAATTTCAACCTTACACTCGTGATTCTTCCTCTTCAAACACAAGTTTAACTAGCGAGATCTCAACTACAAGGTCAAGGAGAGCAATAAGGACAAAGGCCACTACAAATACTACTACTGCTACTGCCTCAACCAGCTCCAAATGCAACCCCAAGTTGTTGAAAAAACAAAAAGACAATATTAACGGTAACAATATTGTAAAGGGTTTCAATGACTCTTTGGTTGATTGTGATTGTGAGTCTGGCTGAGCTTCAAGTCAAAACTCAGTTCACTGTAGTATGTATTGACTCTGACTCTAGCTAGTTGTAGTAACTGTAGAAAGACATTGCGATCATACGTTTGGTGGAAAAAGTGGCAAGCTCTAATTCAAAACATTAATATGATGAAATGGCAAACGCAACGTCGTTTTGTAGGCTTTTTTTATATTTGTCCCAACATTTGACAGATTAGATTTTGATAATAAAACCAAACTTGTAGGTGAATTTTACATAGATAAATTTATTGAGTTGTCATTTTAGTCTAAAAACTTTTTTTTTAGAGTCAAACATATATATGGTATTCGGAGTCCATGAAGTTGATAAGAACAATTGGCAAATACCGAACCTAAACATCTTATTCAACGACAATAAACTTAATCATATGAGCTAACTGAAATGGTGGAATCCACCAATCATTTTAGTACCATAACTTTGACAACGCTGTTATTTTAGTCTTTATGTCCATTGCTACTTAAAATTGCACGTTAACTCTTCCTTTAAAAAAAAATTAGTGAGAAACAATGTTAATGGAGTTTTTCTAATGGCAATGGATGAAAGAACTAAAATGACAATGTTGTCAAAGTTAATTGACTAAAATGATAAAATTTAAACTTAATAGACTAAAATGATAAATTCACCCCAAAAAAAAAAAGTACAGTTAGTAAATTGCATTTTTTGCTATAATTGTACAATAACCAGTGAGCTCATACTTCTTTATGAGCACAACTCAATCTTACCCAAAAAGTAAAAAGCCAATTCAAACTCTTAGCATAATTTTTTTTTTTTTTTTTGGGTACAAGGACTTGAATTTATGAATATTTTAATGATAAAAAGTCGTTAATTTACGAAGTTGTTGAAAAAAATACTAAGCCAACCATATCGTTCTGCTAGATCAATTGCTCAGACAAAATCTTATTATCATTGTTGAAGCTTGAATCCTTGTTTTTTTTTTTTTTTTTTTTTTATCTCCTTTGGAAGTTGAGGAACTTGATGCCATAGGCAAAGACAAAGAAGAAAACGAGGACAAAGCCAATATGGGCTGCAACAACAGCTCCAAGGAAGTTATATTCAAAGCCCAAGTGAGACTTCAGGTAATATTTCACAGGCATATAGCCTTGTCCAGGTACCTCAATTGGAGTGGTCTTGTCACCCACTTGAGAGGTTACAAGGCCATAGATTGTCCAAGACACTGGAGAGCCCCAGTAATACCACCTCCACCATATTGGAATTTGCTGCACATGTCAACCATTAGAATTTTGAAATTCAATTTTCTTTTAATGTAATGGACTTGAAAATTGTATCATAATCTTGAATGGTGTATTCCATATCGAGATTCCCTCTAATTTGTAGTTAGATTTGTGACATATGTTTCTTATTTGATTTTGAATGATTTACATAGGGATTCAAGACTGGATTTTTTAAATGCGACATGTCTTTCATCTAACTAAAAACTAGAGGAAAGTAGAGGATTTAAATGGGAGTGGATCCTTTCCTGTATCAGTATCACAATCACACAAATATCGTTAAACCATAGTTTTTCCTACCGTGTGGAATTTATGCATATGACATGGTTTCCCATTGTTTTTTTAATAAGCTGCTTTTATTTGTATATATGTTCAATGCTAAAAATGACTCATTAAGTCCTCTCCATTTGAAAATACTTCAATGTATACTTTATCTTACTCGAGAATGTATAGTTGAAGCTATTGGAATAGAAGAAAAATGTGTCAATTTGACTCCCACAAGGTTTCCCAACTCCCTATCTAGATGTTCAAATTATGACGTAGCCCTTAAAAATAACAGTTCATTGAGGAAGTCTTCTACACTCTATTGATTGTGACAATGCTAAAGCTAGGATTTTATCCCAAAGGAGGCAAAAATTTTATAACCGACACGCCAATGCACATTTGATATAAGTTAAATCACTTCAAATAAAGCTTGTGTGTACTATTCTCATTATGTGGATATATCATACTATATTTTGTGTAATTGTTTAGGTATTGCTTACCGGCCTCGTGATGAGAAAACCAGAGAACAGGTTCCAGATGTTTAGGAAGAAGGACATAACAATGGCGGCAATTTGGTAGCTAGGAGTCAGAGCTACTACCATCATCCCATACAATGTGTAGTATATAAAGCACATCAAGATAAAGAAGTAAAACCACAAGAACTTTTCAAGTCGCCAATGGAATCCAATCATTGAGTAAAGGATAAGAGTGTAGACAAAAGTTTGGATAGCTACATAAATTATCTCCACTGCCACCTACACGGCATCAAATAAAAATGCCAATTATTTCTGCTGCAAATCAAAGTATTAAATTCATTTTTCTTTCATTAATAAATATGTTTAGGATCCAAAGCTGACCCCAAAATTTTGGGACTAAAACTTTGTTTGTTTGTTTGTTGGTTTTTTTTTTTTTTTTGAGAATCCTAAAACTTTGTTTGTTGTTGTCGTTCTTGTTCTGGTTCTTTCATTAACTAGTTGAGTATAAAATTAAAAATAATTCCTCTGAGGTGAAAAAGTGGTTTTAATCTTCCTTTACCTGAGCAAAAGCATAAGGCAAGGCTGAATACATTCCAGCTGCTCTTTCACGGTAGAAGACTGTTCTTTCAATTGCCACAACAGGCTGCACTGCAGCCGTGTTGGTGCTTCCAAGAAAAAGAGCAGCAGCAAACATAGCCCCCAGCAAATTCAACAGGTCTTGTTCCCTGTGCCTATTAACATGATAGTTTCATCATTAAACAAGTAAATGGTATGATTTATATGTCTGTTAACATGATACTTTGCAATGAAGTAGCACAGAAATGGTGCACTTAATTGTAGAGTCCATCCATTGTATGACTAAGAGGTTAATTGTCCCTTTTTTATGCCTCTGTAACTATGCAAAATTCTACAAAATGACGAGTGAAGATCAAGTTAATAACTTCCTTGGATCATAATCTTTTTTAGTGCATGCTTAAAATCAGATAATATATGTAATTCTTGTTTAAAATCAATCATACCCTATGGGTTAATTACCATACCCTAATAGTTCTTTGATATTAGTCCAATTTAAGATATGAAAATAAGAATTTAAGACTTACATCTTATCTCCTTTGTCCCAGAAAATTAGCCCAAATAGAACACCCATGACTATCGTTACGAATAACCGGATGGCATTGTATTGTGGGTTCCTCCAATAAGACCAATATTGCTTCCAAAAGCAAGCTTTACATTGAATTACAAAGGATTGGGAATATTTGGTGGGGAAGTAAAGGTCCTTTAATCCTGGTGATGGCGTGCTTAGCTCGTTGATGAGTTCTTGATTCCTCCTGTACAAGAAATCAATATAGAAAAACTTATTATATTTGAAAATAAAATTGAAAATTGTAAGAGGAAAAAAGAAGCTTGAATTTTTCAAGAATGTCTAATGTTCTTTTTACTTGTACAGTTCAGAATTGGCATAAATTTCCGCAAAATCCACATCGAGTTGATCCTCAACTGCAGGAGAACTGATTTCTAGCATCCATGTTGCAGGATTATATCCATCTTTGATCTTAGGAACATATGGGATAGCCTGAAATTGTCATATATTAGTTTGTGAGTAAAATTCCCAAGAGTTGCTGCATTGATAGCCCCTACATGGCTATAGATATTAGTTTGTGATCAAAACTTCAAAAAGTTAGTGCTATAAAAAGTTGCTGAATTGAGAATAGTGCTATTCACCTCAAAGTAATCTACAAGCTTTTGAGAATGGTGACCGAGGGGTCCAGCATAAATGATTTGTCCACCCCTCTTCATCAACAGTAACTGTGGGCAATTTGATATTTAATTTCGAAGTGTTATGTGATTATAAGACAGTCAGGCACACAAAGCTCAAACACAAAATGTTTGTATTGATATATCCTATATACCTCATCGAAAGCTTCAAAAATGTCTATGCTTGGCTGGTGAATTGTGCAGACAACAGTTCTCCCTGTATCCACTGTGTTCCTCACTGTACGCATTACAATTGCTGCAGCTCTAGCGTCAAGGCCTGATGTTGGCTCATCCATGAAGATTATGGAGGGATTAGCAACCAATTCTACAGCTATCGTGAGTCTCTTTCTCTGTTCAGTTGACAGACCATCTACTCCTGGAACACCAACTAAGAAATTCCTCAATGGATTTAGCTCAACCAAGTCCATGATTTCCTCAACAAACATCTATTGTACAAAAAAATGAAAGCTATGGTAAGTAACACCATTTGTAAGACTTTTAGTTGCTAGACATGCATGGTAATTGGACAATTGGAAGCTACATATTTACTATTAATAGAAAATCATTCATGTCAAGAAACAAAGTTTGGAAAGGTTAAGAAACTCCCAACTTTATTCTTGTCTTAAGACACCAAATTATTGAAAGCTGAAATTAGAATAAATAAATTGACC
Source organism: Quercus suber (assembly GCF_002906115.3). Lineage (NCBI taxonomy): Eukaryota > Viridiplantae > Streptophyta > Magnoliopsida > Fagales > Fagaceae > Quercus > Quercus suber. Next base: position 238,406 of record NW_027071803.1, on the reverse strand, counting down.
TATACCTAAATGGAAGAAAATGAATCATGTTAATGGCTCCAAGTTGTATGAATAAAAAAGATTTTGTGAAGTAGTTTTCTACCCACATGACTTGTAGATATATGGGCACAGCCCAAAATATGATTTTATTTAATTATTTGGGCTAATTACCTTATGAAACTAGAATATTGTGGACTGAGGCACAACTTAGTTTTTTTTTTTTTTTTTTTTTTTTCCTTAGCAAGTAAAAACCACCTATTAAATTGAGACATAAAATAGAATAAGCTCATACAGTCACGGAAATGACATGTTTGGAGATAAAACGATTAGATTTTGGACAAAGAAACATGCCTTTCGAGTTTCTTGCTTAACTTCCTTGGCAAGACGCAGCCAGGCAGAGTACACAAGAGATTCATAGACAGTAACATTGGGTGAATGGATATCATTCTGTTCACAATAACCGCTAACCCGAGCAAAAGTTGCTTGGTTCTTAGGGTAACCAGATATGCTGATACTTCCTTCAATGTACCCACTAGTTTTTCTTCCTGCTAGCACATCCATCAATGTGGTTTTTCCAGCACCACTTACGCCAACCAATGCTGTTAGAATACCAGGCCTGAAAGCACCACTAACATCTCGTAAAAGTTGGAGACGACTTTCTTCGATCCCTTGGCCCTTCATTTCCTGATGAAACTAGTGTTCAGAATCTAGATTTCAAAAACTAAAAGGTTTAAACTTTTGAATTTTTCCAAATATTAAGATGTTAGCTTGATGTGACACATATTATTAATAGCCTAATCAGGAAAACACCCAATACAGAGTTGTTCAATCTTATGTAGTATTCAAAATATCTTGACATCTTATTTTAACGAGCATCTTCTAGACATTCAGGATATCATTATCATAAAATTAATGGTCCCTCAGTCATGACAAATATAAAGTTGGAAATCCAGCAGTCCACTTATGATGCACTCTAGGAAGAATTATTAAAAGTTGTAAATGATTGTCAAGAGCTTTGTAACTCAGCTGGCAGTTCAAATCCCCCACCCCCATTGTAACTATCATATTATATTTTGTTGACATCCCATCCATTAAAATGATTTTACATTCAATGAAGCATTTAAATTAGAATGAAGCATTCCTAATTAGGTGCAAAATACATTAAAACATTTGAATAGTATTTTAGCCGCCATTTTTAATATGTGATGGAATTTTTTTGGTTATCATTTTATTATTATTGTAAAAAAAAAAAAAAAAAAAGGCTCTAAATGATCAATCTATTGGGTAAATAAACCTTTTATTCAACTATTTTATTGAATCAGCTTTTATTTTTTCACTTTTTCTTGCCCTACCATAAGGCAACTCTCCAAGAGGGAAAGAGAGAAACGGGAAAAGATACATACAGCTGGCATATCGACGTGGTAATTTACATGATTAAATGCAAGTGACAAGGGATGGAATGGCAAAACCATTCCTCTTCTAGTAGGTGCATTCTCTGCAGTACCACTACCAATTGAGTTGTCTGGAGTGTTTTTCACTGCCATATCAATACCTGTATGCATTCACATGTTACAATCATTAACAGCAGGAACCATTTATTTTCCTTAAAGCAACTATGTAAATGATCTCTTAAAGAAATAGAACTGCAAGTTATGGAACCTTGAAACAACGGAGCGGTTGTAGATGTACTCATTCCACCTTTTTTATTGTCATCCTCCTTAACAATAACGGATTTAGAATTACCTAAAGCTGCGTTTGATTTTCAAAGTAATGTTAACTCTAAAATCTTATTGTAGTAACTAAACTGGAGATTAGTGTGGTAAATGATTGCTTACGATTTAGAAATGTGAGTGCTATGATAAAACAGATGTTAAAAAGAACAGAAAACCCAAGGAGTGCCCCAACACAAATCCAATACCAATATTCTTCCTTAAACATGCCCCTGGCCTTGAGAAGAACCTTTCCGACGGTGGGTTCAGGAATAAATGGGTCCAGATTGGGCTGTAACAAAGAAAAAGTGAAGATTTTAAAGGAATAGAATGATTGTTTACAAGTTTTCTTGAAGATCTTACAGCACTCCATCTTTTGTCAAGAAATTCATTGATGGCTATGGCATTCTGTCCGTACATCATGGGAGAAATGTAGTAGCCCCATATCATCCATGGTGCAATGTCATCTAGATAAGGAGAAGGAGGTTTTCACTATTTCAATTATTATAGCATTGCATGAAGAGATGAGCATCTCTCAACATATATATGTACAGAATCATTTTAGTTGAGACTTGAACACTAAAGATTTATTGAAAACTCATCAACATAAATTGCTAACCTTTGGCAACAATGAACCCACCAAGGACAAAAACCAATAACAATGCAAAGGTACCAATCGTATTTGCCACAACTTGAACTCTTCCCAGTACTGCAATAAACCGGAACAGAGATAAGCCCATCTGATGGATGCTAAAGAATGCCAATAATTGGCGGAAAAACCTAGTAGAATTTTCAAGATATGTTAATAAAACATAAATTATATATTCACATAGCTCATGGATGGAACATAATTGACATAACAAGAAATTATATACGCATGAAATTTATTCATTTATCTGGAAGAATATATGTGCAAGCACATACCTACTAGCAGAAGGAGCAAACCCAATAGTGTAATATGTTAGGCAGATCCATATTCCTGACTCCATCAATGAGAGAGGAATCCTGAGGAGCCAAATTGGTAAGCCGAAAGCCCATGCTGGATGGAACAAGAAATCCCGCTGCTTAAAAAATACAGGAAGCCTAACAATAGTCAATGCAAGTTCTGACACTCCATTGAACATGACATTAATGAGACTGAAGAACATTGCACCATAATATTTCCCTCCATCTTCTAATTGACCGTGCTTCATTTCTGTTCTAAAGAACACTGTCATGGCAATAATTGACATTATGGTAATCTGGGTTGTCTTAAATACATATATAAAAGAGTTGCGCTTCATCAATAGCCACTCTCTTGCAAAGCATGCCTTCAAGAGTTCCCAATTAGAAATTCCATACTTCTCTTTTACTAATGCTGCGCGATGAGCTTTAGACCTATCATATGGAATTCCAAGCTCATCATAAAGTTGCTGGCCAATGTGAAAATTATGAAAGTGATCTACAAACTCAGGAACACTAGTATATTGGTAAGGTTCATTCTTTTTGCACCAGTACTGCTCCTGATCCTTTCTGGAAGTAACCTCTTGCAAAAAGTCTGCAACTCCTTTCCTCTCTGGGCACTTGAAGCCAACATCTTCAAAAAATTCAAGTACGTTCTCACACGGACCTTGATAGACAATCCGGCCTTCTGAAAGTAAAATAATGTCATCAAAAAGATCAAAGGTTTCAGGCGCAGGTTGCAGAAGAGAAATTATCATTGTCACATCCATTATATGAACCATCTGCCTCATGAACTTGACTATCTGGAAAGTGGTTGAACTGTCTAGACCATTTGATATTTCATCTGTAAAAAGAGCCTTTGCTGGTCCAACCAACATTTCTCCTGCACTCAGTATAATCATTCCAATTCGACATTTTGTTAAATCCAAAAACGTTTTTGGAAAAAAAAGAAAAATACACTGACACTTCAATTTTATATGTAGTCATTTTTTTCTATGTTTTACATACATACCTATAGTAACACGCTTCTTTTGTCCACCAGATATGCCTCTTCTCATTTCATCCCCCACAATAATGTCAGCACATATGTCCAATTCAAGAATCTGTTGTACATACTTTGAAAAGTTAGAAAAGAAAATTGTCTGAGAATTAAAGGGGTGGTTACCAACATACCTTGAGAACATAATCTGTAACAAGACTTGTTTCTTGGCCTGCCATTGCTGTGGCTTTCATGAATGCATCTATCTCAGGATCTGGTTTTATTCCTACTTCTTTTTCTCGTCTTGACAATTCTGTCAACAGGTCATACCTTGTTCCAACTCCCAAACAACGTCTTGAAAAGTCCAATGTCTCTCTGACTGTCATTTCCCCTTGATGAAGATCATGTTGGCTAATGTATGCGCATGTTCTCTGAGGAACAAATTCTGATAACTCATGACCACAATAACTGACTCTCCCTGATATCTATTCATGGAAGTTGTTAATGACAAAGTTAGGACTTCATAATATAAGAGTAATCATTACTAGAAGTACTCAGAATTCAACAATTACTTTTGGAATTTGTTGTGAAATAGCTTGCAAAACTAAAATTTTTCATAAATTAAGAAACATTTTGAGGAATGTGTCTAAGAAAACTGACATAACGAATTAGCAAACCAGACTTTATGAACTTTTCATATACTAAAATTTCCAGCATTACCTGCTCATTTCTCTATCTAAATAGGAAACAAAAAAAAAATTTAAAAAGATTATATTATAGTTTGAATAGTGCAAGATCTTAAAATGACTAGCAGACATTGTCCTAGTTATAGGGAGGAGAAAATGACACACCCTGAGATCCTTGTCCCTCTTCCCAGCAAGTGCTTGCAGCAATGTTGTTTTCCCTGATCCTGGAGGTCCTAGAAGCAATGTCATTCTGGAGAAAAACCACCAAATTTATCAACAAAGTACATACAAGAAATTCAAAAGCTCAATAAAATAGCCTTGACACTGCACATGAGAAGAAAAACCATACGGTTAATTCTGATTCATTAAAAGGTTTTTCTACAACATATTGTTTCAAGATTCAACAATAAGTCAGGGGACACAAACTACATAGTAAGTTTTGCAATAATTCAATACCTTGATGGCTTCACTATTCCACTCACGTCACGTAGAATCTTGACAACCCTTTTCTTCGATGGCAAAAGCTTGATTAACCCAAGAACTGCCTATTTATCACAACAAATTAAAAACCAAACCATTGTCAGTACATATACCAAGCTGTAAAATAAATTGAAGCAACATTTCTGCTATGATGCATTGACGGCAACAATTGAACACGTATTGACAACAACAATTAAATACCTTCTCTTTGATGCATTGACAACTGAACTGAATTTATTACAGAAATTGTTTTTTTCATATGTCACAATCTCAGACTCTCACCGTCAATTTGTACATGAAAATTTCAAAAAGAAAATCAACTTGAATTTTCATTCGGACATACTCAAAATTTGAAAAAGAAAAAACAGATATATGTTGTCATTTTGGATATGAAATCAGTCTAGAAATTAATTCCCATGTAAAAGTAAGGTAGAGAGAGAGAGAGAGAGAGAGAAGTAGTATTTCTTCTCAAATTTCAAGAAATATATACCAGAGCCTTTAAAACTTTGACTACCCTACAACATTCCATAATCTTCCAAGATAAAAATTATATAGAGACGGGAGAAGAAGCAAAATTGGATCATGGAAAATATAAAACTTTGTTGTGTAATCCCCGTTTGGCTAAAAAAATACCAAACTATAGGAGATAAAAACACCTCAATTGAATTCAAGTATGAGTTCAGCAGAGTTGGGAGTGCCCTGGCTCCAACATATGCATCTCCTTCGATTGATAAATGCTCAAACCTGACTTCAATCTTTGGAATGTCAATTCCCACCCTAAAAGCAAATGATTAAAGATCATTAGAAGCTTAAAATCAAAATTAATAATTGAACTTCGATTCAACCAATTAAAAGAAGAAGAAGAAAAGGCACATACTAAAACATTATGTAACCAAAACTATACCCTACTCTTAAAAAAGGGTCTACCTGTCAGTCCTGTCCCTTAGTCTACGAAGCAGCTTCTCACTATCTTCTTCAACAACCTTAAGTATACTCTCGATGAGATGCTTCTTGTCCTGCACTCCAAGATTGGTAACATCAACCTCTTGATAACCAACTCTCCCATTATCCAAAACCTGCTTCAGCATTCCTTTCCTCAACCTATCATACGTTGGAAGCCGCTCTAATGCCGCCCACATCAGCTCCTCTTCATCATATTCCCTCCCACTCTTCTGAAACACATCAGTTTGTCCTGTCCAAGCCTCACGCAAGCTCGAGGAGGCCCAGCTTCTCTTGCTGCTGGATGACCGGAAACTCATCCTCTTGCTGCTCATGGACCTTACAAGTTCATCTCCAACCAAAGCAGCTGCCATAATGTAATACAATACTCTCTTTTTTAACTTTTCAAGCACCTGACTATTCCCTAGTGTATGTGTAATACTATACTTAGCACTTCCTTACTTTAATGCACTACAAAACTTATGTTGCCATAGAAATTCAAAAGAGTACTTAAAAATAGTGTGTGAAGAAGTTCAAAAAAGTCTGTATGAGCTCATGAACATGTGAATCTGGAATAACAACTCAGATAGTTTTGAGCTAAATTTGGAGATGCTGGGTGTGAAAAAATGTGTGGCTTGGTGGTAGTTTGGACATGGTAGGAGAAGATGGTGAGTAAGAGCATGTCACTGACTGAAATGGGCATTTATAAAGAGTTTGGATAAAGATGAAAGATTATGCATGGAATTAATAATCCAAACAACCACCAAGCCACACACATGAATATAGAGACACACTGACTCTGACTGAAATGGGCATTTATAAAGAGTTCGGATAAAGATGAAAGAGTATGCATGGAATTAATTATCCAAACAACCACCAAGCCACACACGTGAATATAGAGACACACGTGAATCCTAATTTAGTGTTGGCCGCTGGTGTTGTTCTAGAAAACTAAGAAGAGGCATTTTTCAAGTTACTATTTGACTATGGTATATATATTTACTATCCAGGCATTTATATAGTTTTTTTAATGCGTATTTTTGGATTAGCTTTTTTGTTTTGAAAACTGATTATATTGGCTATATTTACTTATTTGTTTAAAATTGACAAAAAAAAATATAATTGTGCATAAACAAAAATTGAGACTTTAAACTGTTGTGCAAAAAAAAATATAAATGCGCTATGAGCCTAAATTGTTGAGTCTATGGTTGTGTTTGCCATTAGCTTAAAAAGCCAACCTTTTTTTACTATTTAGCTTATTTTTGCTACTATTCAACTTATTTTCGGTACTATTCATGGACCCCATTGCACTTTTTAGCACTATTCATAGACTCTACTATACTATTTCAGCTACCTTCTAACTTTATCTACAGTACTCTCAGCAAAAAAATTTTAATTTCAGTTAAATAAATTATTCCCAAACGGACTCTATATATGTGAATTGTGAAACTTCTAGTTGTACCATTAAGATGTCCTGCACATCAATCTCACAAGACATCTACTAGGTTAAATAAATCAATCCATTCAAACATTTGCTTAAATGAAAAGTTAAATGAATATTAGTATGTATTTCTCTTTTTTTTTTTAAGTGACACATGACACTAATTAAAAGATTAAATGAAAGAATTTTTAAAGAATGTATAATATGACAAACCTCATACTCTAATACACCGTTAACATGCATAACATGCGTGTTTAGTTTATTTCGCGGTTTATTTAGCTTGAAAAATACTATTATAAACTAGACAATAAACCTTTTTTTTATAGGATCTAGAAAATAAACTTAACCATACATGCTTACTAGTTTGTGCTTTGGTAGTAATTGTTTTTTTTTTTTTTAATAAAATCAATTACATCGGGTCGGAATTTTCCAATACTTTTAACAAATCATTAGAAAATGTTACATGCTGATCAACTAGAAACATTGAAATTTATTTGATTATCCTTCTAAAAAATAAATAAATAAATAAAAACCAAAAATTAAACAAAGGCAAATACATACAAACGAAAGAGGCTATACTGCGAAACGTTAGAAGCTAGCTGCCAAAGTAGCTGATTGTCTGGACTCTAGAGTCAAGACTACGACTAGACACTTTCAAAATCTAATGGATATATTTCCCTTTAATTAAATCGATAAAACCCCCAAATTCTGTTCCATAAACTATTTTATTACTAAGAAAATGTGTAAATATTGAGACTACATTTTGATCTTCTGGGTGTATGGTATATACAGTGTTCGTCCAAAAGTAACAACAATTTTACAAACGAATACAAGTCAAAAAAAATTAATGTTCCTCACCCTTCCCTATTTTATTAGTGTTCTCTGTGAAAATTTTAAGAAAACAAAATTTAATTCTCTATTAAAAATTTAAAATTTTGCAAATCACTCTCTTTTACTTATAGACTTTTGTAGCAATAGTTTTTAATTTCTTTCTTCCTAGTATACATTTAACCTGATATTAACAAAACTAAAACTAAAGTACACTTTTGGCCCTCAAAATTTAGATCCTTCTTGTTTGATTTTGTTTTCATATTAGCTTTGTCATCCATTTCTGTTAATGATCAAACTTTAACACCCCATAATTTTGATACTAATTTAATTATTATGCGTAAATTATAAAGGAGGCCTACAACTAAATGGATTAAATTGATTTGAGCCTAAAATATTAAAAATAAGAGAAATACTATGGGATATGAAGCCCAAATGAGGTGGCATAAGTTGCCTTGATAACCCTAACCTTTTATCTTTTAAGTTACACATGTATGTACATAAGAAGTTCCTTTTTGTTTTCAGCCATAACACACAAGTGAGCTGTTTCTTTCTTCTCTACGACTGTGCACAAGTATTTCAGGTATGGTTGTCTTGTTGAAATTTTAGAAAGTTGAAAGATTTAGAGAGTGGAAAATATTTTTATGGCTAATAATTGTCCCCACATGGGTTCGTGCGTTTGTTCTTTTGGTACCAAGTAAAACAATTGGCTTTAGGTTCATAAAATCTAAACCTATCATTATATTGATGGGAAGGGACAAAATTGGGAAATGCCCCATTTGAGCAAAAAAAACAGTATTATGCCCTCTTTTCCAAACTAAATAGGGAAATGCCCCTGTTTTGAAAATCGAGTTTCTCAAAATCGATTTAGGCCCTATAGCGGCGTTTTTTAGGAGCCTATAGTGATGCTTTTAGGACCTATAGTGGCGTTTTTTTAACTCAATTTATATGAAATCGAGTTATAGGTAAAATAAAAAATAAAAAAATTGCCTATAACTCGATTTTATGGAAGTTGAGTTTCAAAACGTCACTATAGGTCCTGAAAATGTCACTATAGGTCCTTAAAAACGCTACTATAGGGCTCCAGAATTTTTTTTTTTATAACTCGATTTTGAGAAAATCGAGTTACAAAAGAGGGGCATTTCCTATTTAGTTTGGAAAATAGGGCATAATGCTGCTTTTTTTGCTCAAACAGGGCATTTTTCAATTTTGTCCTGATGGGAAGCTGACCTATGATTTATTACAATATTAAAATTGGAATTGTTTACATATATAGCGGTATGGTCCTCCATAGGCTTTGAAATTGATTTCGTAATGTATGGCCATATGGTCCTCCACAGGCTTTAAGATGGATCTGACAGAACTTTAATATGTGGCTTCTACTTTTGATTAATATATATATATATATATATATATTAGGTTGATAAGATAGGTTTATATATCATGTGGCTTCAAGGGAAAAATGTAGGCAACCGGATTTATAAATTAAGAATACTATCACGTGGCTTCCCATGTTAGATTGAATATATATATATATATATATAATATTAGAGTCAATAAATATCCAGCAGCATCAAGTGGGAATGCTAAGCAACTAGATTGATAAATTAAGGCTATACGTGGCTTCCAATATTAAATTGGATAGATGTAATGTTAGAGTGAATGAATATGAATAAATAATATGGCTGTTACATTCAGGTTGGTCAGATATTTATTATTTGGCCCTGTTGAAGTTTCATGAATACCTATGATTACGTTAATGGAAAATTTTGATTTGATAGTAATATTTTTTTAAGTCCAAAAATCTAATCAAAGCTGAAAGTGAATTAGATAGTTAAGTGAATAAATGGAGGATTTTGGATATATTAATATTGTCTAGGATAAAACCGTTTAAGTGTGAAAATAGATTTTTAAGTGGGAAATTGTGTATTGATGAACCTATTTTTGGTGTTGCTAGGTTCTAATTCTACTAAATTGTTATAATTCAAGGGATGTTGATTTCCTTTATTTTTGCAACTAAGAGGTAAGTGGTATTTACTAATTTTAGAGGTTTTCCCAAACAGTGTTGATTATTAAACTATTTTATATCAAAGAAATATGTTGATATTCTAGGTATAAATTGATATTTTATAAATGCTTGATGTGTACATTGAATATTCGTTTTATGAAAAACTTGTGGGACAACATGAATTTATTTAAACATTTATGCGTGAATATATCTGTATATTTTTTAGAATTATGAATGGATTATTTTTTTTGTGAGCATATTGAATGTGTTGTGAAAACTTATGGCAAGTCGTGATTAAAAGTTCAGTATTGTATTTATTCCTTAGCGAGGGACAATCATACTGCAGTTAGTCCTTAGCAAGGGACAGTCCCAAAAAAGGGGACAAAGCACATTTGATAGCTCCTTAGCAAGGGAGTATACTATTGAGGATCCAAAAAGGAAGCTCCTTAGCAAGGGAGTGCACTTTTAGGTTCCAAAGGAGCCATTCTTAAGAAAATGGATAAAAAGGAGGTTCTAGTCCCTAAAGGGGATAGCACAACCCTGTTAACAGGGCGTAAACGTTGACCACGAAAAAAGCCTAGGAAATTATTTATATGATGGTATTGATATATGTATTTTGATGGCTCACAATATAAAGATATTTTTTTTATATATGAAATATTTGATGATAAAATAATGATGAGTTATAAGTTATAAATTTGTTGTAAGAATTATTTATTTAAAAGGTTTGTTTCCACACCCCAATGTTAGTGAATTCCACTTATTGAGTTATCTCACCCCCTCCCCCCCCCCCNTCTACCAAAGCCTCCACTAATTTTATATCTTCAGCAGGAGTCCACTTTCGTTTAGAAGGATCTTGAGAATCAAGTACAGTTGATTCCTTATACATATTCTTTTACAAGTTTTCCATATGTAACAACCAAACTTATGAATAGTAATAATTATTCCATTACAATGTTTTCTATTCCAGTAATAAAGATTGCTATTCCTAATGTAATCTACATTCAGTGTACCAAATGTACCCTTAGTTAATTATGAAATTTTTTCCCCAAAAAAAGGGTTTCGGTGACAATAATAAAGATAGTCTTAAAATTTTCGTTAAAAAATTGTTATAGCATTTTTATTTCTATATCTTCTGCTTGAATAGTCAAAATCCAATTGCTTTAATTACAAACTAGTATTCCAGAATCAAGCAATTTTTAACAGTGGCATCTAAGAAAATCTTCCTAAATCGACAAAGATTGTAAATTGTTGGAAAATACAGTTGGATTAGAATACTAACAATAATAACTAGACCCAGCCAATAAAAGTATGAAAGAATTAAAACCGGCAGCATCCTACCTAGCTTGCTTGTATTATTTGCAGTTGCATCATGATGATGCAGCTGCTAGTGATGCTGGTCATGATGCAACGCCCACTTCTTTAGTGCATTTCTATTCTTAAGTGCATTCCTTCTACCAATGGAACGCTCAACGTCAAAAAAGTAAGTTTGTATTCCTTGTTTGCCACCAAAGAAATGCAGTGGAGCCTCACGCACATGGTTGTTTTTACTTTTTTTTTTTTTTTTTTTTTTGTAATTTAGAGAAACAAACACACGCAACACAATTAGTATGTTTTTAATTGGTTACTTATTTGGATTTTTCATTATAGAAAGAAAGTTTTTCAAAAAATGTTATTTGATATAAGTGTGATTTTGAGCTAGATAATAGTTAGTTGAGTAAACTACATATTTAATCCCTAACCTTTAAGGAATATGTTATTTTGGTCTTTGACCTTTTAAATGTGTCAATTTTGTCCCTAAACTTTTAGCATTGTGTCAAAATATTCTCTGCTATTAAATGATAAATGAAAAATGTTGATTTGGCTAATGGCTCAAATAAAAAATCATTTTTATGTTACATCAGATGACATGTGTAATGCCACAAAGAATAAAAAAAAAATTAAGAATTTGTTGTAATATAAAATATATTAAATTACAATGTGCTTTAAAAAATTAAAAATTAAAAATATAAATAATGTAAAATCATTCTAGAATATTCTCGTCACTTTCGTAGCATCCAAACAGAAAATCATTTGAACCCAAAACACTCTTCAAATCAAGACCAACAGTAACCCATCTCCTACACCACTTTTCAAACCAAGAAAAACATTCTTACTTATTGATCTACTAGGAAAATTACTCAAATTTAAAATATGCAATTTCACCACCAATTTCATCCTTTATTTTGGGCAACAAAGCAAGGGAACTACCAGCCAGCGTTGATGCTCAATCCAATTAACATCCCAACAGAAAAAAGACATTAAGCCCAATGACGATGAAAGCTGTAAAGACAATGACAACGTGGTGCATGTATACAACTGAACTATGGGAGTGAAAATAGGGCAACGGTGTAACTGGGTGTGGTGATAGAGGCATGGCTACCTTGAGCCTCCATCCTCATCTCCTCAAACAATTTCTTACTTTCTTGCACCCGTTGCCCATGCTATATGTACGGCTTTATTTGCTGCCATAGTCTCAATTGCATTGTAATGGTTTTCATGTGATTTGAAAAGTGGCTGAGGAGAAGGGTTTCCATCGGTTTGGGTTGAAGGGTGTCTGGGATTCAAATGATTTTCTTTACTTTATTTTACAATTTTAACTTTTAAAGTAAATTATTATGACCATTTAAAAAAAAAAAATTATTCCATGTGGCATTACACATGTCATCTGATGTGGCATAAAAATGATTTTTTATTTAAGCCATTAGTCACGTCAGTATTTTCCATCTATCATCTAATAGTAGGGACTATTTGGACACAATACTTAAAGATTAGAGACCAATTGACATATTTAAAAAGTCAGAGACCAAATTGATTTATGGCATAAAGGTTAGAGATCAAATAAGTAGTTTACCCTAGTTAGTTTGATGTATTTAGCAAGTCCTCCTATATAGAGAGAGAGTCTCACGCTTGTGACTTAAAATTTGCCTATATTTGAGTAGTAAATACCATTACGCATATATGAATTAATAGTATTAGTAGTTTGTTTTAAGTTTAATGGGATTTTCTCTGAAAACAAAGAAACAGGATTAATTTGTGTTAATAAATTTTAATTGAATGTGTGGTTATAATTCATATACTAATTGACAGTAAATTTGGGTTAGTATTATCAACATAGATGTAAACATGAATTTGATAGAACTTTGTATCTTGCATGGATATTATTAATTTCTTATTTGTATGAATGCAATAATTTCATCAACAACGCTAAAAGTCTTGTAATTTAAACATTTAGTGTTATTGCCCCCTCTCCTTTAGAAGAAAAATTAGGATTTGAATTCTCCCACTCATTGTTATAACGATCGAAAAAAAATTATTACAACTATATATAAATATAACAGATTACTTGTGATAATTAAAGTGATAAGAAAAATGTTCATGCTAGCTAGACTTTGACTAGAAAGTATAATGGGGCAGTGGATAGCAGAGTAATCAATTAATTATTGTAAAAGGCATGCATATAATATGATTGGTATTTATGTGAACATAGCAAAGTGTATTAAAAAAAAAAAAAAAAAAAAAAAAAAAAAAAAACAGAGGCTCCATAATGTGCCTCTTTTTTTTTTTTTTTTTTTTTTTTTTTTTTTTTTTTTTTTTTTTTTTTTTTGAGAATATTTTATGCCATATGCTAAATTTCTCATATGACTAACATCGATCTTGCAATCACATGGAACTGCAACAAATTGTCTTCGGATAGAATATGTATATTATAAGAGTTTTTAAATGGACAAGTACCCTTATAAAATTTTGGTATTTTCAAATCTTGTTTATTTATATTATAATATTTGAGAAATGCTATATCTACAATATTTTTGCAACAAATTTTAAGTGGTAGATTATTATTGACAGTTATTGGTTAACTAAAAAGTAATTTCAGTAGTAGATTCAAATTAGAACCAATAACAGTTTACCACTTATGATTTGTTGTAAAAATATTATAAATATAATAGCTCCCTAAACCAATACTCTCAGGACATCCATTAATTTTTACCAATATTAAATATTTAATTAAAATTTAAAAAAGCTTTCTATTCAACCCATAAGTTTACAACTAGTTAAATTTTACTTCAGGAAAAAAAGAGAGGCACAGTCCTACTCTGAAAAGGACTAGTAGTGGAAGAAACCCTTACACGATCGAGGTGAGAAGGAAAACTCCTAGCGATAGGAGAAAAAAAAAATTTGTTCTAATTGAATGAAAATTTTCATGATTTCACAAACAAACCCTAATTTTTATCAAGTTTGACCAATTTTGACTGTCTTTAGTCAAATTCGACGAGCTTTGCTGGAATTTTGACCCTTCAACAGGGCCGGCTCAACAATTTCGGGGGCCTTAGGCAAAATTTTAAGCGACTTTTTTATATTTAAATATTAATCAAATAATATATATATATATATATTGAATTTTTTTATTTAATGAGAAAATATTTATAGATAAATAAAACAAAATTTATAATTAAAAATGATAATTTAACTAAAAATAAAATTTAAAGTATAGAACAATAGAACTTGGTTATTGCAATTTTTTTAAAGCCGTGACCACTTTAAAATCTAAACATGTACAAATAAAAATTAATTTAATATATGATTTAATAAATTAGTGTCACTATAATACAAATGAGTTGATATGATACACATCAAATTATTAATTGGTATAATAATAGATAAAGTGAGAAACCTTGGTTAGATAAAAACAAAAAAAAAACAAAAAAAAAAAGAGAAGGTGAGAAACCGTGTTGTATAACTATGGGCTGCACTGCACAGTTGCGCACTGTGCAGCCTGTGATGCTGTGTGCCTGTGCAGCAATGCAGAGCCCAGCGTCCAGCCTGTACACTATCATCCTATGGCTAAGTTTTAACGCAAAAATCGTTTCCTATCATAGCAGAAAAAGGTCCTATCATAGCAAAAAACATGTCCCATGATGGAACTCCCATCAAATAATTGTGCAGTAAAATAAACTAAATATATATATATATATATATAACTTAAGTTAAATAAATGGAAGAGTCATCATCTTCATTTTCGGAAAGGCAAAGAGAGGAAGAAGATTACCTCTGGTAGCTGTGAATTGAAGGGAATCAACAAAAAAAAATTTCAAGCTAGACTGATTGAGTGAGTTTATAAAAAAGGATCAAGAATCAAGATGAAGATGAAGAAAAGAAAGGTAAGAAGATAGATAGAGAGGCAGAGAGATGAGAAAAAAAAAAAAAAAAAAAAGAAGTTTATAATCTATATTTTAGCATATTTCAAGATAATTATATTGTATTATTAATGAATTTGTCTGGTATTAATTTTGATTTGAGCATATTTCAAGGGTGAGTTAATAAATTTGTCTCCTAGAATTTAATTTTATTAGCTGAAGTTTGACTATTTTTGTTTTTTTCCTTTTTAATCTTTTGCATTTTAGAATACAATGGGGCATTTTTAATACATTTTATTGACCAATAAAAGTGCTTAAATTTTTTTAATTAAAATATATAAATAAATATATTATATATATAACTTTTTTTTACAAGTGGGGGCTTTTTTAATTTGGGGGCCTTAGGCGAATGCATCACTTGCATCATATATTAAGCCGGCCCTGTTTTTAAAACAAAATGATGCATATAGCCTTTGCTTTCCCCTATTTTCATCATTAGATATAGTCTTGACCTTTCAGCCACTAGCAGGTTGAGATGCCTTCTTAAAACAAGAAATTTCCAACAAAGAAAATATCTAGATATTTCTTATACCCTTTCCAATGACATCATAATAATGCTTTCATTGTCTTTCTATATTAGCAAAGAAAAGGTCCACTAACTAGGAATGAAATTAGCAGTAGAGAGGGAAAAGAAATTTGAGCAAAACTAGGCCCTACATATAGTTTGAATTATCTAGCCTCGGTACCACAATCAGAGTAGCACAGAGAATCTAACATCCCTGTAGGCTTTAATATTGATAGATTAAACTATTTAAGTGTGAAAACTAATTTTAAATGGGAAATTCTTATATTGATAAACCTATTTTTGGTGCTACTAGATTCTAATTCTACTGATTTAGTGTGACTCAAGGGTGGTTGATTTCATATTTTTGCAAATAAGAGGTAAGTGTTGTTTACTAATTTTGGAGGTTTTCCCAAAATAGTATTGATTATCAAAATATTCTCATATCAAGAAATATGTTGATATTCTATATATAAATTGATATTTTATAAATGTTTGATGCACACATTGACTATTCGTTTTATGAAAAACTTATTGGACAACCTGAATTTATTTAAACTTGTATGTGTGAATATATCTTTATATTTTTGAGAATTATGAATGGATTATTTTTGTGAGCATATTGAATATGTTTTGAAAACCTATAGCAAGTAGTAATTTAAAACTCAGTATTGTATTTAGTCCTTAGTAAGGGACAATCATATTGCAGCTAGTCCTTAGCAAGGGACAATCCTAGGAAAAGGGATAGTGCACATTTGATAGCTCCTTAGCAAGGGCGTATAGTATTGAGGATCCAAAAAGGAAGCTCATTAGCAAGGGAGTGCACTTTTAGGTTCCAAAGGAGCCATCCTTAAGAAAGTGGATGAAAAGGAGGATCTAGTCCTAAAAGGGGACAACACAACCCTATCAACGGGATGTAAACGTTAACCACGAGAAAAGCCCAGGAAATTGTTTATATGATGATATTGATATATGTATTATGATGGCTCACAATATAAAGATATTTTTTTATATATATGAAGTATTTGATGATAAATATTTATGAGTTACAAGTTATGAATTTGTTGTAAAAATTGTTTATTTGAAAGATTTATTTCCACACCCCAATGTTAGTGAATTCTACTTATTGAGCTATCTCACCCCACTTTATTTCCCCTTACAGATACATTAGAGGGACTATTAGAGTAAAGATTCTTGGAAGACAACAATTACGAATAATTTTGTGAAATTAAGGATTTTATTATTATTATTATGGCATTAAACATTGTACTGGAGAATTATTTTGAGGATGTTTTATCTTTGGTAGATTAGAGTTTTGATATTTGTGATGAGATTTTAGGTTACTAGTTGCTTTTATTTAATATTTTTTATGGATTATTTAAATTGAATAGATTTTTATTATTTATGATTTTGGGGCGTTACACCTACCACCTATGTTCAAAAGAAAAGGGAGTTGAGCCCCTACTCATTCTAATGTTTTGAACAATGGAGGTTAGATTGCACTGTTAAAAAGGTTCTCACTCACAGAAAGAAGCATGATAATGATCAGATAATGATGATAAACAAGGATTACAATACAAATGAGAGAGAGAGAGAGAGAGAGAGAGAGAGAGAGAGAGAGAGAGAGCGCAATACTTATGCTACCACGTACATAAGAACTTTTTGAAATTTGTTGCTTCCTAAAATCAGAAGCTTAGGCCTAAGTTAAAACATAATTGTAGTTGGTGAGATAGACAAAACTTGAGTAATGCTTGGCTTGGGACAAGCCTTTATAGTAGATCAGGGATATGTCTAATATGCATCTTTAGGTACTGATTGAAGCTTTTGGCTGATGGATTTTTGAAAGAATGGCAACCTTAAGCAATGTGCGTTTTTCAGTATTTCAACGATTTGGTTTGCTACCAATTTTGAATAATCTGGTTAGGTAAACTAGTTTTCCTTTGCTTTTTGAGGGGTAAACGACCCCTTTAAGAACTTGCTAAATTTGAATGATCTCATCAGTTAGCATTAATAGGGTCCAAATATTATTTATGGCTTGAGGTATGGAACATACAGCAAATTACTTTGGTGCTCTTTTTTGTGTTGCACATGGGCACATGGATTACACCAAGTGTTTCAAGCTCACTTGCAAAATTCATGTCTTGGACACATGAATCAGCTGATACAAGCCCGCTCTACCCTCAAATTACACTCCAAATTTTTCAAAGAAAAAGGACTTAGGCAATGAGAAATATAAGAGAATAATAGGCCCAACCATAATTGGCCTTGCGTTGTATTGGGCTTTGTAAAAAGGGGGTGACAATTAACAGGTTGCTAATTGTTGATTCTAATTTGCATTTCAACGCTATAAAATTGACAATATGGGGAGCTTCTACCATATTTGTAAGCGTTACGCTGAATATGAACTCACAATTGCTCTATTATATGAACTAGCTAGTAATTGTATGTATATGTATGTATACACTTAAAAATATATAATAAAATACATAATATAATTCATATATATATATATATATAATTTAAATACTATTGATAATTATTTTTATATTTTGTTAACTCTTTAAAAAATTTTGTAATGATATAATTAGGTATAAAATATAAATTGTCCACGTTTTTAAATTTTTTTTTTATTGTGAAGCTTTTTTTTTTTTTTACAATTCATTTATTCTAGACTCTTTGATTTTTGTACTTAATAACTTATTTGAATGAATATTTATAATGTGGTCCCACATTTAATTCTAAAATTAAGAAATAAAACTCTTTAAGAATAAATAATTTAGGACACATGGCACAAAATTGGAACTCTAATTTGAAATTCTAATTTGAGTTTTTCTCAACTTCACCTATTATTATATACTAGCTATAAGTGGGAAGTTTGTTAAATGACTCTGGTACTAGTTCTATAATTTTTTTTCTTAAGGATAAAATCTAGACATTGCTACCTTTTTTTTAAGACAAAGCTACTTATAATTTCTCTTATTAAATTCGGCTTAAAATAATTTCTCTTGTTAAATATAAATGCATGACTAAAAGATGAATAAAGGTTATGCAACACAAATAATTTTTTTTTTCAAAAGACAATAAAATTCAACGGGAACCATATATTTGAATTTAATTAGAGATTTAAGGAATGACATGTAAGAAATTGTACAAAGTTTTACTTTTTCCCTTCTTAAACCTTACTCTTTCTTTTCTTTTCTTTTTTTCCCCTTTTTTTTTTTGTCAATTACAATAACATCTCTTATGATTTATGAAAATAATATTCTACCCTTTTAAGATTTCTATAAATGCAATAGATAAGTTTATGCTATCTCAAGATGTTACTTCCCTAACATAATTTTTTTAAGAAAGACAGATTCTTACTCATTTTAACAAATTTCAAGGGGACAATATCATTTATACAAATCTCAAATAACGAGAATGCTATTTTGTCGTTAATTTGGATATAAATATTTTAAAATGTATATATTCTGTTAGAAAATACCTAGACTTCTCTTTTTCATATGTGTATTTATAAAAACCTCAAAGAACAGTCATTTATTTACATTTAAGGAGAGTGTAAAAGTACAGTCTACAGTTAAACTCACATGCAAAAATTAGATTAAAAAAACTTTATGACCATTCTAGACATAAAATCGATATAAAAAGTGGGACTGGTTATGGGTAAGGTCAGTTTCAGATATGACCTGCATCTCAACCTGATAAAACCCAAATCCGCCTATTTTTAATCTACCCAAAATATCGCTTTAGTGGGCGGGTCAATTGGGTCTCGGATTATCTCTCAAGTCAAGCTTTGGGTCTATCTTTCTCTTTTTTTCTTTTTTCTTTTTTAGGGGGCTATTTTGGGTTTTGGATTATTTCCTTATAAAAATAGACCTGAAATTATGAAAGAAATTTTATTCAAATATCAAATACAAAATTACAAGAATATTTGACCCACAATACTTGGGAATTATTGTAAGCATTATTTCTTTGGATTGTAAAAGAAAACAAAATTAATTAATTCAATGCCAATCCAACAAATTAAAACAAAATTCAATTAATTAAAGCATTGAAATAGTAATTTGGTTGGTTCAACAATTACACCCCTATTAAGATAAGTTTAAATTCCTTCTAAAAGAAATGGATAAATTTAAATTTATTCAAGAGAAAATCATTGGGCATTAATGACCCAACTCATTGTAGCAATTTGAATTTATTCCCCTCTTGATTTTTTTTTTTTTCCCCTTCCAAAGTATAGTTTAAATTTCAAATTCGAAAGTTGTAGATTTTTTTTCTTTATATATATATATATATATACACACAACACACTTCACAAGCACTTATACTCATAGAATGACCATCACGTCAAGCATGCACAGTTGTATAGTTAATGTCTTAAAGTTATGTCATTTGACACTAAATACAAATATGGAATAAATAATACATATAAAGAAAATGTAAATATATATATATATACACATATATTATTATGTTACTAATATAGAAATCAAGCTACTATACCACTAATTACATCATTTACTAACACCCTAGTTAAGAAAATTTTCTTTTATGTGCAAATTCTTATAACCTAGTCAATGTGTAATAATAGAAAATATCATTCAAAATTTAAGGGACCAATTACGCTTATTTTTTAAACTTAAGAGACCATTAGCGCTCATTTCAAATTTGAGAGACCAATAGCGCTCAATAGGTAAACTTAAGGAACCAAAAGTATATTTTTGTCAAACATTTTCTTCTTTTTTTTATTTTATTTATCCTTTTTTCTTTTATATTTTTTGAACTTTAAGAAACATTGATAAAATAGAAAGTTTTTATTTAATTTTTTTTTTTTTAATGATGTTTGAGTTGTTTGACATATGCAAAAAATGCATTAATCTAAGTGTATATGTGTATAAAGCTTCTTAAGACTTGAACCTCGACCTTTGCCCCCCACACCTCACAAGCACTTATACTCGTAGAATGACCATCACATCAATGATACACAATGGTCAAGTTGTAAAGTTAATGTCTTAAAGTTACACCATTTGACACTAAATAAATAATACTTATAAAGTAAATGTGTATATATATATATATATATATTTTATGACTTTACTAATATAGAAATCAAGCTATCGTACCACTAATTACCTCATTTACTAAAACCCTAATTAAGAAAATTTTCTTTTATGCTCAAATTCTTAGAACCTAGTCAATCTGTAATAATGGAAAATATCATTCAAAACTTAAGAGACCAATTGTGTTTACTTTTGAAACTTAACAGACCATTAGCGCTCATTTCAAATTTGAGGGACCAATAGCGCTCAATAGGTAAACTTTAGGGACCAAAAGTATATATATTTTTGTCAAACATTATCTTCTTTATTTTTATTTTATTTATCCTTTTTCTTTTATATTTTTTGAACTTTAAGAAACATTGATAAAATAGAAAGTTTTTATTTTAAATTTTTTTTTAATGATGTTTGAGTCGTTTGACATATGCAAAAAATGCATTAAAAAGCAATAATTATGAGCATTTAATATTAGAGTGCAAGACTTGGAGATTGTGTTAAAAGGAGAGAGAGAAAAAATAAGGAAATAGATGACAACTTATCCCATGAATTAGGAAAATAATTTCAAAAAAAGGGGGAAAGGGAGTCTTGGAAATTAATTATTTTAGCCAAATTCCTAATCTAAAATCGAAATGGAATTTTCATTTGGAATTAAGGTTTAATGGAAGAATAAATGACTTAAAAGAAACTTTAATTTTCAAAAGATTTTCATTAGCTAATACACTTACTCTTGAAATTTAAGAACCTTTTCTCTAAAAATTTAAGAACCCTTTCTCGAAATTTTCAAAAGATTTGCAACATTTATGGGTTTTGATAGTGTTTTCAGATGCTGCAACACGACATTGCAATATAAGGGGAGGGACATTATATTGATTTGAGAAAAGTGCTAATCACATCCACACTTACTACTACAACAAAAAAATGTTTATTACAACAACAAAAATCGTTGCAATAACATCGAAGTCACTGCAATAGTTTATGCGAAGTGTTGCAATAAAATTTAAGGTAATAAGTTTGTGCTACAAAAAAATTTTGTTGCCATAAATCTTAAATATTTTAATGAAAATTTTGATGTAATAATATATTTGCTATTGCAATAAACAGTTTATTACTTCGAATATTTTGTAGCAATAGGCTATTATTTCATGAATTTTATTACAATAGATTGTAAAGAATTGACAAAAATAATTTGGGTTCAAATTATTACAACAGTATATTTATTGTAATAGTTATTTTTTTTCATATTTTTTCTTACAATATATTGTAAAATAATTGGAATTAGATCATTGTAATAATATATTCATTGCAGCTTCATGTTTATCATTGCAATAGATTGTAAAATAATTGATATTTTAGTTATTGCAATGTTAAATTTGTTGCAATAAGCCATCTCTTTGAAATTTCTATTATGTTGAACTATGTTGACTTTTCACAGGCACGTTTTATCTAAAGCGCAACTCTAACAACATTTCCCCTTGTTACGATTCCAACCTTCCACATTTAACAACATGCCATTCAGAAACTACCCACTACTGCCAAGCATCTAAAATGAAATTTCAACAGAAAATCATGAGATTAAAATTCTCACCAACTTACCATCACCATCTACTACAGGCAATTGACGGTATTTTGTTTCAAGCAACAACCTGGAATTAGGGAAAAAAAATTTAGAGCCAAGGTTACAATTTTTTAGATAGACGGGAAAATGACCAACACCATGTCAAACTGCACATTTCAGCACATCAACAGTTTCATATTAAACATGTGGTTTGTGGTCACAATTTGTAGAAAACATAAGCATAATAATGATAAAACCACAAATTTGTAAGAAAATATGATGTGACAGAGAACTAAACATATACACTCACAAATTCACATAAAACTCTATTTAAAAACATTAAAAGAAAGAAAAGAAAGGTACATTATAGAATTAACAATAATACTACCTTGCAGCATCTTTCAAATTGGTAGATTCACGAACAACAAGTAGAGCAGCAGTCATCAGGTCCCCGACAACCTTACCAATCAATTTCTCATTGAATGTCTGCAACAAAGACCAAGTGAAGTAGAGCCTACATTAATTAGGACTGTTTTGCATATACAAAGATTCTGGCCTTACAAAAAAAGGGACGATACTAATGACTAATATATCTGCAAATTTCAATCGGGCAATTGAGTAAAGCCATGTTCATGTTATATAAGCCAATTAGATACAACTTTAAGGTTTAAAACTTGAAAACCTGTGAAGCTAATCATCAGCTAGAGAAGAAAATAACTTAGTGTGGAAATCTTGATCCACACATCCCAAACACTGCAATGGCTCTACCTCCATTACTTAAGTACATGTGGTTTGTGGTCACAATTTGTAGAAAACATAAGCATAATAATGATAAAACCACAAATTTGTAAGAAAATATGATGTGACAGAGAACTAAACATATACACTCACAAATTCACATAAAACTCTATTTAAAAACATTAAAAAAAGAAAAAAAGAAAAGAAAGGTACATTATAGAATTAACAATATATAACAATAATACTACCTCGCAGCATCTTCCAGATTGGTAGATTCACGAACAACAAGTGGAGCAGGAGTCATCAGGTCCCCGACAACCTTACCAAGTGGAGCAGGAGTCATCAGGTCCCCGATAACCTTACCAATCAATTTCTCGTTGAATGTCTACAACAAAGACCAAGTGAAGTAGAGCCTATATTAATTAGGACTGTTTTGCATATACAAAGATTCTGGCCTTACAAAAAAAGGGACGATACTAATGACTAATATATCTGCAAATTTCAATCGGGCACTTGAGTAAAGCCATGTTCATGTTATATAAGCCAATTAGATACAACTTTAAGGTTTAAAACTTGAAAACCTGTGAAGCTAATCATCAGCTAGAGAAGAAAATAACTTAGTGTGGAAATCTTGATCCACACATCCCAAACACTGCAATGGCTCTACCTCCATTACTTAAGAATCGAAATTCTCTACTGTTAAACCTTCAACTGTCCATTGCATCATCCTCATCTTAGTTCTTACCAATAAAAGATTTCTAGGCTAGATAAATTTGCTTTATAAGGCAAACCCAACCCCTTACTCTATCCGTAAAATATCATAAGTTCAACTGAACACGCCAGTAACTGACCTAACACCCATAAGCATATCCCCATGAAACTCAACTGTTTTAACTCCATGACCAATCTCATCAATTTATCCTAAGAATAAGTTTAGAGCTATAGGCAATGGATTCTTAAAAGTATTTATCATTGATCAAATTTAGTGAATATTCTCTGGACTTTCTTTGCTGTCAAGACCATGAACTATCATCTCACATCACCATTGTGGTTCTCTTTGAACAATCTTTGCCACTAACTCATCCTATTGGATTGTGATTTTGCTTATGTTGCAATTTACATGCTTGCTTTATGTCAGACCCATTGCTTTTCTACCAATTATCTCTACAATTCCTATGTTCAAACCTATAATAATTACTTCATATCTGAAATTTTCATATACCTAGATTATCGGCGGTTGAGTGAAATGCTCAGAAATTCCATGTTCTATTATCTATATAAAGGATATTAGTACTGTTATTATGCAAGATTAAGCAAGAATTGCATTCAAGAAACTATCTATATATAAAGATTGGTAAGACAAAAAGCTAGTACTCACAACTCTTTCTGGTGTATAGCTTGGCTGGATCTCTATGCTCTGCCATCCTGCAACGTTGAAAAACAAATTTCAATCAATATAGTAACATCTTAGAAGACCAATCCTCAATTTATTAGCAAAAATCTTATATGATTCATTTGTTTCAAGTGAAATAGACCAACAATTTGACTGGAACTTGAAACATAATTGCTATATATAAGCACTGTTCTAATGCCCCACACAACTGACAGCCCAAACCTTTTGAAATCAGAATAGCCCTTATTTAAAGCTTGGCTAAAAACATATTGCAAACACCATGACAAAGGCAACCCAATAGAAGAAAAACTACATCTACCATAATTCAATAATTTATCTATAATTTACTGCAATTAGAGCAAAAGTGAGCCTAGCTACAGTATACTTGAATAGATGAAACAGCCTTGTCTATGAGCACATCCTTGGCAAAATCAAGACCAAGTATGACACTTGCACATATATGAAGCCTTCCTCATTAGATTGAATTTGGGTGTTATTAGGAGTTAGTAAAAATGATAGAACTATTAACAAATAATGGGTGAAATTAATAAGAAAAACTCAGAAGACAAGTTTTCAAAGGAAAACCAAGAACCCAAAAACTCAAATAACAGCGATCTTCTCTTGAAGAAACTATGAGAGCAACACGTAGAATATATTTTAAAAAAAAAAAAAATTCTAATTGGTATTACTTGGCTTGGTGATATCAACTACGGACTAAAATTCTTCATTTTTTCCATCCTAACCCACAACATCAAATAGAAAAACCAACAAGTGAAACTTAAACATAAATAAATAACCTAATCCATAAGAGCATTCTCATCAGCTCTCTCATAAAAAATGTCATTTTGACACACCAAAAACCTACTTTACCATTTTAGCACATCATTTTACAACATACCATTTATCAGATGTTCTATTTATTTACAACTTCATTTAAATATTATTTCTTAACTCTTTTTTATTCTTTTTTTATTATTTGTTCCTAACAGCCATGCTCTTGTTCTAACGGTAATTCTTGTTCAAATATTCTTGTTCTAATCAACGGTAACATTTTCAAATACTCCTATTCAACTGTCATTTTTTTTTAAAATCCATATTTTCCATTTAACATTTTAAATAAAAATAAAAATAAAAATTTAGAACCTGTCACCTTAAAAAAATATAAACAGTTTATTACTTCGAATATCTTGTAGCAATAGGCTATGATGTGACAGAGAACTAAACATATACACTCACAAATTCACAAAAAACTATATTTAAAAACATTGAAAAAAAAAAAAAAGATTCAATATAGAATTAACAATAATATAACAATAATAATACCTGGCAGCATCTTCCAGATCGGTGGATTGCAATAAATCTTAAATATTTTAATGAAAATTTGATGTAATAATATATTTGCTATTGCAATAAACAGTTTATTACTTCGAATATCTTGTAGCAATAGGCTATTATTTCATGAATTTTATTACAATAGATTGTAAAGAATTGACAAAAATAATTTGAGTTCAAATTATTGCAACAGTATATTTATTGTAATAGTTTTTTTTCATATTTTTTCTTACAATATATTGTAAAATAATTGGAATTAGATCATTGTAATAATATATTCATTGCAACTTCATGTTTGTCATTGCAATAGATTGTAAAATAATTGATATTTTAGTTATTGCAATGTTAAATTTGTTGCAATAAGCCATCTCTTTGAAATTTCTATTATATATATCACANAGTCATTCCAACAAAGACAAAAAGTAAAAAAAAAAAAAAAAAAAAAAAAAAAAAAAAAAAAAAAGAACTCAAAACCTGATCCGTTCAAATAAAAAAAAAAAAAAAAAAAACTCAACCTGTTACGTTCAAAAAAAAAAAAAAACCACATATCCAATAACAAAAAAAAACCTGTCAAGACTCATATTAAAAGGCAAAACATATTTATATAACTGCAATCCAAAAGCCAACCTGAATTAACACATATCCAATAACATCAACTCAATTTACACACATAGTTGGCTTAAATGGTACTCCTTGATCACAAATGGTCAAATAACAAACATACTTGAATTAACACAACACAAATGGTACTTAAATAACATCAACCTGTCAAATTTAGACAAACAGACATACTTGAAATAACATCAACCTGTCACACTAGACTGTGTTATAAACAGCACAAGAACTTCTTATACTTGTAGCACATTTAAACTTGTGATAAGAATCAGTCCTGCTGCTAGTCAAGCAAATCCAGGAGAATAGCCCCTGTGGTTGGGGAGATCAATAAACAGAGCAATTCTTTCATTCTGACTGTGTTATATATATTTTTTCCAATGATTTGGATTCCTAAAAATAACTATTCATGACATATCAACAAAGGTCAGAAAATGGGTGATTAGATATTATGGGAAAACTTTTAGATCTAACCCAAAGGGACACATCAAAGCAAACTTGATGCCGGGAGGAATTATAAGTATCAAATATGAGCAGAAAACTACAGGGCTAGAAATGCCAGAAAAGTCAAGAAAACAATTGAGAAAAGCTTATAGGCTTAAAACATATGAGCAAAACTTCTAAACCCTTCCTATTTGAACCAATTCAATCCAAAGAAACATTCGGATTAATCAGTAACTCAATAGTTAAATGATTGGCAGTCCTTCCTTTAGTTCATTTATCAGCCAAAAATGTACATCAGGACCAAGTTTCAAAACAAGCACAACAAACATAAAATCTATAGTGCTTTAATATTATTGTTCACTCTCTAGACAATGCCAATGCATAAGGCACCTTCTATTATTCAACATAGAAAGCCAAATAAAAGCTGATATAACTTATCCTCCCAAATTGTCAATACAAAGGTTCACTACATAGAAGGGTAAGTTCCTTTACCTTCTATCGGAGGTAATTTCTAAAGTGTCAAGAGTTAAGACATAGTCACATAGAAGGTGAGAAAGGAGAATCTTAAAATGCTTCTTCTATTATTCATGTACAAAATACTGAAGGTACCAGGAAGCACCACCATAGGTTATAAATAATGAAAAAAATTTAAATCAAAGCTTTGATTAGAACAAACTTCAGAGTCATATTTATGGCTTTGTTATAATTTTAATTTTATGAATGTATTGACATAAATGAATTAATTGAGTTCATTAACGCGACATGAGTTAATATCAGACCACTGATTCTCTGAAACAATGCATGGCCAGTGCTCTACAAAGCAAGATAGAAGTTCTTTTACAAATAGGAGACTCAAGATCTAGAAGCAGTAGAAAGCATCTAAAGCTATCATATTGTTCAGAGTACAATCAACATTAAGAAATGTATATCAGAGTGGTGAGGAATAGGAAAATTTAGAGAATAACAATATAGCACAGGACATCAATGCATGTTAAATATTTTGATTAACTAGTCCTAAACAGGATCAGAACCAAGATTTCGATTAGGGGCCTGAAGTATGAACAAAAAATAAATTCATGAAAATTCAAAATAACATCAATTTAGTATAACAAACTATGAGCAAACGAAAAGACAAAAAATGATTGTTTCTTAATACATTTTAGTATATGTTACTAAGATTAATTATGGTTAGAATTGAAAAAAATAAAAAAAACAATAACACAGCACACAGCACATATGAACTTTTACAGCCTCTGTAGTCTATACAAGAAGTAGATATGGTCCACTACCTTATTGTAAATGGTACAACAACATAGAGTTGCAGACTATATATCTATATTCATGCACAGCTAAACTATGCAATCCCCAAATTTCACAACGGCCCTAAACGAAAGAAAGTCTTTGAAATATGCAAACAAGAGGAAAAACAAAAGCAACAACAAACAACAAATCTGCTTAACCCGAAAACAGTATTTGAAAACAACAAAAAGAAAAAGCATAAAGCATTGGTTCCAGTTCTTTGCCTTTGGACCTTTCCTTTTGGCCCCTTCTCTCCTCTCATCGATACGCCCACCTCACTCTCTCCCACACACAAACTATCTAAACCCAGCCCTTTTATTTTTTTTCTCTAATAAATACCGAAATACCAAGAACAGAAGTAGACACCGAAATACCGAAAATCACAGAGAAGATGGAGAACGTACCTGTACGGCGATACCGAGATGAACTTCCGATCAGCGATACCGAGATGAACTTCCGATCGGAGAATCGGCGATACCGAGACTCTAGTACGAGCAACTGCGAATCCGACTCTGAGATGAACTAAACCGATCGGTGTGTGACATCATAGAACAGAGGGAGAGAGCGAAAAAAAAGGGAAAAAAGGGAAAAAAACAGGTGAAGAGATTTTATACATCAGTGATGTTGAATTTGTGAGATGGTAGAGAGTAAACGGTGATGGCTCAAATTGAACTGGGAATCGGTGACTCTAAGATGAACTTCTGATTTGGTGTATCAGATCATAAAACAGAGAGAAGAGAGCAAAAAAAGGAAAAAAAAACCGGTGAACCTGATTTTTATAGATCAGTGATGGTAGAGATGAAGTTGAAGGGAGCATGTGAGAGAGAAAGATGACGGTGTGAAGCAGAAAAGAGCAAAAGGGAGAAGAAAAGAGTGTTGAGAGAGTGGAGATGGTGAGGCTGAAAAGAATGGCTGAACGTGAAAGAGAAAGGCATATTTTAATCCGGATGAGAGAGAAAGACGAATAAAATAATAATAAACGAAAATGGCATTTTAGTCCGTACTGTGCCAAAAATACCAGCGTACTTAGCATGTTTTAAATTTTTAGCATATAAAACACCCTTGATTGGTCTGTTTTTGATGTTTGGTGTTTGACATTTGACACACCTTATAGCAATGCTCTAAAAGGGTAAAACAATAGATCCATCAACAATTTCTTTGCTCTTAGTACAAATCAACACCATAAAAATGAAGAAATTAAAAAAAAAAAATCACAACTTTATAAAAACAAGACCCAAATTAAAAGAACCCATAAATCTCACAGCCAAAAGACCCACCATCTGATTTCAATCCCTAAACTTAGAACCAACTAAAATAAATACAGGAAAATTGCAATATCAATTTATTTATTTTCGTGTTCCCAATATTTACGAAAAGTCAGAGTGAAAGAACTTACTGGGAAGTGATGTGTCGGCGGTGCAGTTTGGAGATGCTAGGCAGTGGAGCAAGTGAAGGCGTAGCAAAAGTTGATAATCTTTGGGAGAGAGAGACCACAACGGTGGCTTGTGGGTGGCGCCAATGGTGACTGGTTTGAGACTTGGTCCATGCGATGATGGTGGTCGAGAGTGGTAGTGGCAGCAACAACAATGAGATTTTTAAAAAATTTTGAAATTTAGAGAGAAGTACAAAATATATAATTGGTATCAAGTTATTACAATGGTTTCTTCAATTTAAGTTATTAAAAAAATTTGATTTCTTCAATTCAAGTTATTGCAAAAAATTTCTAAATTCAATTTAGTATTAAAATCTCTATTGCAACTGAAAATTATAAATTAATACAACTAATTATTGTTAATGTAATAATTTACTATTTTTAAGTTACTATTGCAACAACTTTTAATTTTAGATGTGATATTATGTCTAATACCACTATACTAATTTTGTTGTATTAACACTTGATGTAATAAACTTATTTTGGTGTAGTTACACCATTAAAGGATTAGTCAATTTGCAATCGAGGCTTCTCGAAAAAAAATATAAACCTAAGATCCACCTAATAAACACTTAAAGTGGTACACAACACATTCCCACACAACACACACTCAAACAATCCAATCTAATATAGTCAAGTTCAAACAATTTGAATAACATTGTGCTTGTGTGTGATTAGTGATTTCTAGATCTATCATTTAAGAAAACTAGAAGGTTGCCCGCGCGTTGCGCGGATAATGCTATAAGCTTTTATGTAAAATGGTTTTTGAAATTTTTGTACATATATTATAGCATAAATGGTGGATATTTTCATTGCTAAAATCACATACAATTATAGTAGAAACTTCGGAGCATGTAGGCATATTTTGTTGCATACCATTAGTTGATCGTAAAGCAATTAATTGCAAGCATACATTATGCATATCAAACTCCTTCAACCTATCCCTTGTCATACAAAATGTCTAACTAAGGCATTGATCTTATGAAGCATCTTCAATAATATTTTAACTATAGCAGTGCTAAGGTTGCATAGTGATTCATGTCTAAGCAAAGCAACAAACACACTTTGATATTGTCAAGGCTCTTGTGGACAGCCGTACATGATACTTGATCAATAAATAAATAAATAAATAAATAAAGCAAATAGTTTCAATGATGGTTGAGGTAGACATGATTCAACACATTTCACAATTTTTTAACAAAGGTGTACCAGTATAATATATTTAAGAATTTTTTAATACCATTTTGAGTTTATATAGATTCTAGGCTAACCTTCAAATAATGAAGACACCACATAATTTTTTCTGCCCACTTAGTTCTTAATTTGTACCTTTGCTATTCTATTGTTTCTTTCTTTGTTCTTATTTTTAACAATTGAGTTTCTATCATTTAGTAGGACATAGAATATGTGTAGATTGTGGTGATTATTTTAAAACTTTGCTACCAAATAATACTTAACCTCTTAATAGGTAAAAGAAAATTATTCACCTAAAAATAATAACAACTTTCTTACCCGTAGCTAATTTAATTTGTTTCACTCATGTCAATTATATAGGCTGCTACATCATACAACCAAATAAAAATTATAAATTTTTTGTCAAGCATTTTATCAAACACTATGGATTCAAAATAAAATATATAATTACTCTTGGGCTCTTTGCACTTCAAATCCCACAAAAGTTTTGCCTCCATTGGTGCTTTGAATGTGACCCAATCCATATAGATACATGAGTTTGTGCTCCGACTACATGTGGCATGGAGTAGCTTGATTTATTGATTAAGCTTCTTCCTCATTGATCTTTCTACCTGCCCAACAAAACCAGATTATTTACTCAACCTGTCTTTGCATTAGGGTCTAAACAGTACCCAATTCAACTAATTTTCTTAATCACATCCTCATGTAACATATTTAAATCACTCACCAAAAGCCAAATCATAAATTACAAAAACGGTGTGGCTCAGTAAAAATCTCAACCAAAAAATAGTTCAAATGAAAGGAAACAAACCACCATCTAGTTTGATTATCAAAAACCCATTACCAAACAACATCAAAGAATGAACAAATTGACTATTAGTATTTTGTAACTCTTAGATACTGAAGAAGGGTTTGATAAATTAGGGGCCGGTGGCTTTTTCTCCTTTGGTTTAGTGACTTTAGTCCCTGGCCAAAGTAGGTAAAGTTGAAGCTTCAATCTCCCTAAGTCTGTCTTCCCTCAAATATTGCAAACCGCAAACTCAGTATCCCAAATAAAATTTTGGAAAAAAACAATTGAAAGAAAGAAAAAGAGAGAGAGAGAGAGTTGGCAATAAATATTTATGTACAGACACTAAGAAAGGAGCTTTGGTCCATGAACTCATAGAGGAATTGTTGATCCATCAATATATAATTTTCAAAAGAAACAGGTACGTGTAGTGTGCGTTTAATTGAAAGGGGAAGTGAAAGAGTTTTTTGTTTTTCTTTTTGCTAGAAGAAGTGAAGAGTTAAGAGACAGAGAAAGAACTGAAGAGTTAAGAGAGAGAATGAATGAAATTTAAAAAATTTAAGATGGGTTTGATCTCAACGGAAATTACTTGGAAAGTATATTATTATTGTAAAGTTGTAATAGTGCAAAGCTTGGTCTCACATTGCCAGGTGCTTATCCACAGTGTGCATTTAAATTTGAACGGGGAAGTGAAAGTTTTTTTTTTGTCCGGAAGAAGTGAAGAGTCTTTGTTTTTTGTAATGGAAAGAAGTGAAGAGTTAGAAGAGAGGAAGAAGTGAATTGATTTTTTATGAAACAATAAGTGCTAAACATAAAAGCTGCATTGTTTTAATTTTTGAGGTTGGAAAACATCGTTTCATAATAAAGAGGATTGCAAAGAGCTCATTTAGAGTGCCACATGGTAGAATCTCATGTGTTCTTGCATGAGGTCTCTGCTTTTATATATATATTGATGTAGATGGGGTTAGGATGAAAACTTATTACTTTTATTTATTCTTAATCAACTACAAAAAAACAAAAATATAACCAAAAAAAATTAATAAACTGATTATGGTAGAGTTAAGTAAAAAAATTTCAAATAGAACTCAACAAAAAAAATAATAATAATATTTAAAAATTAAAATAAATAAATAAATAAAACGTTCCACCACTATGATTATTTTATAACTTTTTGATTAATTATGCTTAAATGCAAAATACATTATGTTTAACTGCTTAACATTTATGCAAACTACCCAAAAAAAAAAAATCAAATCAAAATGCATATATGTATTAGTTAACATACATATTATATATTATATCCCTTTACAAAAATAATTACATTATAGATTATACATATGTACACCTAAGCTTCGCGGTCCACAATTAGTATATATAAAATAGATCCTTTGATTTTTGCTGTTTGACTTTTTCTATGTTGACACATAAAGTTCTTCACATATTTTCACATTCTTTTGTTAGAATAAAGAAACCCAACACAAAACAAACTCTAGTTAAATTGCGTTAAATATTTTCTAAACAAATTCTAATTAATTGCATTGCATATTTTCTACAATTTTTCATTTTTTTCATTTTTTATTTCTTAATAAATATTTAAATATATACTATCTATAAATATTTTTCAATAAACCTTTTGAGCATCATATTATTATAAAAATGAAAAAAAAAATTACTATTATGAATTTTTCCTAATGTTGTCACATAAGAATTTAAAAGCCTACATTTTTTTAAATCATTTCTACAAATTTGGTTTTTAGAGTTAAATAATAGTATTAAACTATATTGGTATAAATTAATTATAATGCAAGCCTTTTATGACAAAGTAAGCCAACACCATAGAAATTCGAATTTAATCACATTTTATTGTCTTAAAAAATTATAATTATATTAGGTAGGTTAATTTCTAAGAATTCTCTAATTATACTCTTTATTTATTAATGTTTATATATTTTTATAGTTCTTATGATTTAAATGAATAATATATATAAATATGTTTTGTTGAACATTTTGTGCATTATACAGGTTAGAGACTAGTAATTCTTCTTTTTTGACTTCTTTAATGTTGACATGTAAATTATCGAAAGGTATATTTTTTTTTAATTTAGTTTTTAGAGTTACAAAAAGAGCTAATTTGACTTCTTATTTTAATACTTATTAATTAATTATGTATCATATATATATATATATATATATTATCAAGCTTTATCATACACTGCACAAAGATGACACTAATATATATGAAACTATTTTTTTTTTTTTTAAATTATTTACAAAAGGGCTGTTGAAGACCGAGCACTTATATATTGGGCTAGTTGGTAAACACAGAAGCTGGAAAAGGCTATTGTTTTCACAAGTGAGGTCTAGGAGCATGGGTCCACAATCAGCAAATTAAACGAACTATAAAACGAGCAAGGAGCAGGCATGAGCGGTCACATCCTGAGCGTTCATGAATCATGGCCTTCTCGTGATCACCCAATCAGTGCACTGTACCAAATATGTCAATTTATTTTTCAAGTCTACATATCAAAAGGGTTTTGCTGTCAAAATAAGAGGGATTTGATCCATATTTTGCAAGACTGGACAGCCACTCCAGTTGCAGATAGCAGGCAGTAGTAATACATAAAACTTTTAGTTTCAGTCCCAAAAATAGAATGCCATTTTGACAAATTTCACCAAATGAATGTTTCTTATGACCACCCTTTTATTCTATCCAGTTTTCAACTTCAATTACCTACATAATCAGAAACCCAAATGCAGTTTTGGTTAAAAGAATTGGTTTAGATACCAAACACAAACAACTGCAACCAATATGAACAGAAAATGAACCATACCTCTAAAGACAAGCTAAAAAATAAAACATATTCTTGAAGAGCGTCTCTAAGCATCAGCATGACTGAGGGCTTAAATTTTTTCATGTATTTCTTTTTTTTTTTACTTTTTCTTTTTTTCCTTAAGGAAATCAACTAAACCTCCTTGTACACGATTGGTGTGAACTTATAATAATACAGAATGTACAGTCAATCAAAATCTATACAAAATTACAATCTTTCAAGGGTAGTCTTTCTGACGACTTCCAAAAACAGCCGCAGGGCTGTACTGCAATCTTTCATGTAATAAAATTTAAAAAAAATCGCCATGCCCATCCCTCGGGAAAACCTACACCCATCAGTCAAGAAAACAACTTGCAGCATCTGGTGATTCCGCAACTCGTGCTGCTTCGGCAATTCGAATTGCCATCATGGCTCTGTAAGTTGCTAAATCTGCATTTTCCATAAGAAATTGAGCCCTTTTACGTTTGAGAATAGCAAATTCCACAGATCTGTTTGCTGATGCATTAGCTTCTTGAACTTTAAGCATGGCATTCTTTTCTTCCAAAGCATCTTGTTCAGCTGCCATTGCTGCACATCAATAGAAGACAGAATACAGTTGTTAGGACAAAACATGTAACACAAGTACAGTGCAGATGGTTACAAAAAGACATGCACAGTAAAACTCAGTTTTCACTTTTTAAGTTTTAATATGATTATTTCAACACTACCGATTACAATATCACATCCAGGAGAGGACTGAAGATTTTGCAAACCAGTTGGCACGAGTTACATCCATATATGTTGACTTGGTTTTAGATTAATTCAAAAGCTTAAAATTTAGCATAATGAAAGTCCAAAATACAAATTAACAGGAAAGGCCAAAAAGCTATATCAATCGGAACCAGACAAAACCCAAGAACATGGAAATGAAGCCTTGCTATTGGTTTCCCACCAAAAACAGAACAATTCGCTAAGTCACAAATCACAATAAAGCGTTTCGGGCAATTTGATCAAGGTTCACAACTCTAATTACATTAGCCAAAACAATCAATACACTTTCAGTGAGACCATTTTTGAATAACAATCAATTAACCACCACAAGATTGAGAAATTTTATTAACCAGAATATTTTAAATCCTATTTTCTCAAATTTTAACATAATTAAAATTAGAATAAATTTTTTTTTTATAGCATCACTAACAATATAACATACAACTGCACTTACAAAAAATTCTAAACAGCAGATATGTCTAAGGGCGTGTTTGGATATCGCTTATTTGCTGAAAACTAAAAACTTATCGCTGAAAACGCTGTAGCAAAATAATTTTTAAAAGTGCGAATAGTGATGTGGGACCCAAAAGTAATCCTAGTTCAACACCCTAATTTTGTCTCATCACCTCAATATTGAATCCCAAATTTAACCAGGTATCAGGTACAGGAATGTTAAAACTTAAAATTGTATCAATTACCTTGCAAGATATACGGCTGTTTGCCTCTTCCAACTTGGCTCGGCTGTCGTTTTAATGATCTTCTCTTTCGTAAAAATGGCTTAGGGATCACTGGAGCCCTCTTGGGTTGATGACCCTGTATAGAAAAATCATTTACACTGATCAAATAACAATTCAACAGAAATTTGTAAGCCCAAATTGGCATATGTACACCACAAAGAAGGGATGAAGAAGAGAGATGGAAGGTAAGGGGGGGTGGCAAGCAAAGGGCAGATCATCTCTATGAATTACACTATTAAATGAATATAAGAATTTCAAATATCCCTGGTTGATACACATAGGCTCCTTCAAGTGCAAAGCACTCTAGTAGCATATGCAACATCCATTTGCTATATCAGTGGACCAAGTTCATGGGACCACAGGAGAGCAGGAATTGAGGAAGTTCAATACTGTTTTTTTCCAGAACACATTTCAAATGAAAGATGGTACAGAAGATTAAGCATCTCACATGTCCCTTATTCAACTATCATGCAATATTTGTTTGCAAAAACATCAAATAAGGAAGAGATGGTTAAGAATTATCTGAACAAAATGATATTTTACACTCTTTCAAACATATCTCCATTTTATGATCCTCTTAACATTCTACAAAAATGAATAAAATAAAATTTAAAAATAAAAATAAAAATTTTATTACATTCTGCTATCAGAAGCTCAACTTCAATCCAAGCCAGAACTGGACCCTTTTTTTATCAGGATTACAACATAAGCTTGAATCACGCATCAACCCACAAAGAGAGAGAGAGAGAGAATAAGAAATTGAATCATTAAAGAAAAACTTATATAACATTATACTACAGTAAAATGGTACAAACAGAAACACTGATTCTACAAATCTAACCAACAAATAATATAACCCATGCCCAAAGCACAAATAAATAAAATAAACACTGGCAATCTTTTGAGAAAGTAACACATTGCCAATATGAAATGAGATATCTTAAACATAATGGCGCTTTTACCTGAAAACACCTAACCAGCGCTGAGCGCTTTTGCTTCCGTTTCTTCATCCAGTAATTATACACAGCTACTACTACTTCACTCCTAGCCAGATCTAGACAAAGATTAGCAGCTGCTTTCTCGTCAGGGAAATCTTCTGGACTACAATAATTAGCCTTCTCAAATGCATCAACCATTAACTCAAAATTATTCTCAGAAACATGCTGATGAAGCTCATTCTGTGTAAAAGATTCATTATTGAATTTCTCTAGCCACAACTCATCTTCAGAATCCATGTCATAATTTGCCGTCCTCCTTGCTAAAGCTCTAGACACTTCATCATATTCTGTAGAGATGTATGAATTTGGTCTGCAAAAGGGAGTATCATTTCTATCCCCATAGTCTAAGACTTCCAAAACCCCAGGCACAGGGATGTTCTTAACAGTTGGAGCCATACCATTACGGTCTGAACATTCCTTGTAAAGATCCTTGAAAATAAACCAGTCCTGTCGAATGGGAAACTCTAGCTTCCAACCATTATCCAAATTCCATATTACTGCATTGGTGAAACGATTGCAAGAATAGGGCTTCATAATTTTTTCAACCTTTTGGGTATATCTTGTCAATCCATCTTTCTTGACTACAAAAACCCACTCCCTTGAAGAAGAGACTTCTAACATGACATTCAGCCCTTCTTCCCGGTAACACCTGTCTGACTCAATCACCAATATATTTGCGGAGCAGGAAGATGGATCTATCTCACGTGTGGATCCCAACGTGGTAGAACTCACTTCTTTATCTTGTCGTGCAGAGGCAATACGAACTGAACTCCTACACTTACCATTAGTCACCACAGAAGAGAAAGGTGAGCCATTTCTCCTACTATTGATTACATCGGAA
Source organism: Quercus suber (assembly GCF_002906115.3). Classification (NCBI taxonomy): domain Eukaryota; kingdom Viridiplantae; phylum Streptophyta; class Magnoliopsida; order Fagales; family Fagaceae; genus Quercus; species Quercus suber. The sequence goes on along the minus strand of NW_027071803.1, from coordinate 200,676 downwards.
GCTAGGGCTCCACCAGATTTGTGCATACCCACCATTAAAGGATTTCTAGCACTCCTCCTCCTCCTCGTTGAGCTTCTCCTCTTCCGAATACCACGAGAATTTAAACCATTTCTGTATTGTGCGGTTCGACCAGCTAATTTTGAAGCTCGAACAGACGGATGTAAGATCGACCTGTTCTCAGTGTTATGAACTTCATGCAGAATGCTTTTGTTTTCCGAAGAATCTCTCGCAGGGGGGACACCTTCAGGCACATCTCTGTCAGAAGTGATGATCAAATGGTGTTGTTCTTCACTCTCATCTTCTTCACTGTCAGTCATTGTGTCGGAATCTGTGTCCATACTAATCAACTTATTTACAATGACAACATTCCGACACTCAAACCTCAGAAACATCCCGTAATACATGTACATGAAACAACGAGGAACTGCAGAAAAATCCACAGAAAACATGGGTATATGCTCCAAGGTCCCAAAAAATTTGCATATTCCAGAGACACTAGTGGTGGGAGGATCCTGAAAGAACATATTAAAAAAAAAAAAAAAAAAAAACAAAACAAATAAGCCTAAAACACATAATTCAAATCAAATTCTCAACTTTATAAAAGTAAATGACAAAAGCATAATAACATTATTCAAATCAGATTCCCCATCAACTTAACCTACTATTACTATAATTCTTTTTTTGAACAGTAGTACTATTACCATGATAATGAATACAAAATTGAATAGTTCACAATTATTACCAACTATTAACAAGAATGCAGTTCAGTTAATTTTCTTCATGAAAAGTTGAAACTTGAAACTGCCCATGTCTTGTAACAATTGAAAGAACAAAAATAAACCAACATTAATTCAAGTTTTCCCTATTGGAATCAGAATCAGAGCAACTACTTACCCTCGAGAATTGGATTCCCCGCGAAGCATAGACGCCTGCAATCGGCTCTGTGCACAAGAATTTCAAAAGCTGAGACAATGTCAGCCTTGCCCTCCTCATGTAACTCAAAACCGAACACAAAAACCTCGCTACAAACCCATCAGCATCATCGCTCCCACTACCCACAACAGCAACAGAAAGCTTGGGACGCGGAATCACCCACTCCTCGCTACCATCGTCAGCCTTCCTCCGCTGCCTCCGGGCGAATCGAATCCCATACATCTTATCATTGTCCGAATTTCTCCTCCTCTTTCTGCTGTACACAACCCCAAACATCTTATCCACACTCTCCTCAACCTTCACCGCCTTTCTGCTCCTCTTCTTTGGCTTCTCGATTTTGCAATCAAGGGCGGCGCCTGCTGCTGCTGCTGCCGCCTCATCGGTGACAAATGCATTTGGCGCGGCGACTACTCTCTTGACGTCGCCGCCGTGGGACCAGGAGGAGGTCTGCTTGAAGGCGAGGGCGGCGCTGTTGTTTGGGGAGTTATTGGTCATTTTGAACCACTCTTCACCGCCGCTTCCGCCTCCGCCGCTGCCTCTCCTGACCTTAGAGGAGTCGCTCGATTCGGGCCAAAGGCGGCGACCTGACCGGAGAACCCTGCCGCCGTCTTTCCCCACATTCACGACATTAAACACCCTCGTAGTCCGCCGCATCCCTACCGACGGCATTGCCGTTCGGTTCCCTATCGAATCGGCACGAGTCGTGGCTCGATTACAAATCCGATTCTCTCGACTCGCTGAGTCTCCCTCCGAGTTGACTCAGTAAAAACAAACACAAAAAACAAACCCGACTCGGACTGGGACTCGGACTCGGACTCGGACTCTTCAACTCTTTCAGCGCATACTGAACAACTTGCCAAAAACGAAAGAAAACGCGTACGGAAATAGCGGAGAGAGAAAAGCCTAGAGACTCGCCGATTCCATGAACCGAAACCACCACAGAGAGATTTCTCAGACTCGGACTCACCAACTCGGTTTCGGATCGGACTCGGATCCGGACCCAAATAGTTCAAAAAAAAAAAGGATAACTAACAAACAAACAAACACTAAATAGAAAGAAGAAGAAAAAAACACTACGATACAGAGAACCGTTTCACGAATCGGGTTCCGATCAACTCAGATTTTACAAAAAAAAAAAAAAAAAAGATACATCTAATTCTATAACTCTATAACAACAAGAAGATAAAATATTACACAAATAATTTATATTTCCGATCAACTCAGATTTTACAAAAAAAAAAAAAAAAAAGATACATCTAATTCTATAACTCTATAACAACAAGAAGATAAAATATTACACAAATAATTTATATTTAAAAAAATAAATAAAGAAATATCTAAAAGCCTAAGATCTGAGAGAGAGAGAGAGAGAGAGAGAGAGAGAGATCGAAGATCGGAGAGTTATGGCGGTTCACGAAGTTTATGTGAGGGAGAGAGAGAGAGTGAGAGAGTATCGGCTAGGGTTTATGATAAAAACCACAAAGGAGGGAAGAGAGATTGGGTAACCACTAACAACTACGCCGACTAATATGGGCCGTTGGATTGGGTGAAAGGACGGTCCTGATCTTTTTTGAAATATATATTATAAAGAAGTCCGAAATTTGGTTCGATGGCTCCAAAGACCCACCAAGAGAGAGATTCAGCTTTAGAGAGAGAGAGAGAGTGTTTGTGTGTGTATAAGTGTGTGTGTGAGAATTGTGGATATTTTTGTGGATTTATTAACGTGAGTGAAATGACAAAAATGGACCTGATGTGATGGCGTGGCAGGTTGGGACCCACAAAGGAGTGTAGAGTAGAAGAAAAAAGAGAGGGAATATGGGGATTTGAGGATGGGGTTTTTGGTCTTTTTGAGAAGTGGAAAAAAAAGGCTATTAATATTTTTTTAATAAATGTGAGGGGTGAAAACTGAAAAGCGGCGAGTATAGCTGCAGTAAAATCGGGGTGGTAAAATGGGGCTAGTCGACACTATATGGTATATACAGTTGTAAAATCTTGAAAGGGTAAAAAAAAGTTTAAATAATTTAATGCTTGCTACGCCAAATAAACACATGACCAATAGGAGAATAGCCGTATCATATTATACAACCGTTACAGCCTTTACAGCTTAGCTTACCAACACATACCAAAAAAAAATTAACTATCCAAGATTTTTTCTTTTTCTTTTTTTAAAAAATTGATATGTAATAGTGGGTAAAAAATTTGGAGGCAATACCATCCAAATAACAAACAGAAAAATGAGTTATGTTGGTGCCACAACTCGCCCACATGGCAAGTTATGAGTAGTAGAAGAGTGATGTGAGGTCCATGTAAATACACCCTTCTATCACTTACAACTTATTACATGAGCGAGTTGTACCACAAGTTGTGGTACTAGCATAACAGCATAACTAGAAATATAGGAAGCTTGAAATGGCAATTTGGCACCTACTCTATACTCTAGTTTCTATGTTGCAGGTTGAACCAGTCTCTGTCCTTTGCCTCCCTAAAATAGAATAGACAAAGAATGAAAAAAAATACAAGCAGAGGAAAGGGATGGACTGGGGATCCAGCTATGCATTTATGTAGTGCCCATCTAGATTCATAAATAGCTATCATATTTACATTTAATGATACTATGTGGATATAGTTACACAAAATTTGAAATTTGTTATCGTGGCAGAATGTTAGTGGTAAGATTAAAAAAAAAAAGTAATGTATGAAATAAATTTAGATAAGAATTAGTAAAAATTTGCTAACTAACGAATAAGTTAGTTTTCAACTAAAATAAAAATTTAGGTTTGATGCAAAATAGCAAAAGAAACAAATATTTGTTGTTTTTTTTTTAATTATTGCGAATAAAAATTGTGTTTTACATGGAGGAATAGATTTACTAAGGAAAAGCTTATTGGTTATGATTAGTGGGGGTGTTTGGTAGAAAAGTTAAAGTAATATTGTTTGAGTATATTTGATATACGTACAGATATAAAAAATATGTAAAATATTATATAAAGTTGTTTTGAACTTACCTAACAAACACCCCCTTCTTCAAGAGAGACAGAAGGTGAGAAAAATAAAATACGTTGTGCTTTCATGAAAGTCAAAAGTGTCTAGACCTAACAACTTTTATCGTTGGAAGCACTTTAAAGCGGGAAAACAGGCTCTATATTTAATATTCGACCACTTTCAAGGAAAGTTTTGTACACCAGCCAATGTCACATCACAGGAAAAAAAATATTACACTCTTCTTCACATATATTTTTTCCACACCTAGTCGGCCATGAATAAAGAGTCAAGATCTAGCACACCAAAAAAAAAAACAAAAAAAAAAAGAAAAAGGGAGGAAGAAGAAGAAGAATAAAGAGTCAAGAGTCATAACATAACATAACACAACCAACCCTTCCCCCCAAAAAAAGACAATACTTAATGCTAATGCAGTCATGCAAGGCCCACTAAAGGCTTAGTAGTTATATTTAAATTCACAAAATAACTATTTTTTTAATAATTCAATAGTTAAAATGGGGTGAAGGGATTTGAATCATAGATATTTTTCAACGAAAATATCAAGAACTGTTAGTTGAGCACTTGAGCTACCAAGCTATCGACGAGTTTGGAACATGAATAATTGAGAAAATTTCCGAAATATGTTTCAAGGTAGGTAGGGTAGAATACTCAATGTTAATTACATGTTGCTAAAGATTTTATGATATGCAATGTATCGTGGGCTATGCTAACTATTAGAATTATGTGCCCTTAAAAACAATACTATGCGTTTTTATTTGATAATAAAATTTTATTTTCACATTCATATTTTTTATAGGTATATTTTATTATTTAAATGTGGCATGTGATGTCACCTTTATAAAAAAATCATGTTAATGGTTAAGGAACCAAAGACAAAGAGTAATGATTTTTCATAGATTTTTAAATTGTTCTGAGCTGTGGATATTAATTGAATATTACCACTAAAGTCTACACTTGTTGTGCTACCATATGATAGGATGATTTACTCCATCATTGAAGTAGTGACTTTAAGCAAACAAGTGGGTGTAATGTAACAAGTACATACACTAAATTGGATCCAATCAAGGACACCTTATGGAGTGATCAATGTTAATTAAAAAGTTGTTCTATCACAATTTTTCTATTGTCCTCAAACATGAGAGGTTTAAGTATATTTATTTATTATATACATAACTTTGACAAGACAATGTCAACTAGTGATGCCAATTTTAAAGGCTATATACAGACACGTTGGGTTATGTGTTTAATAAGTAAAATATATAAATGCTCAACAATGAATCCATTAGTCTCTAAAGAAGATAGTATATTCAGCTAATTTCATATTGAAGTTGGACTCAAAACAAAACCGGCCTGTAACATTTTTCAAAAATGTTTTTCATATATATAATATTGTGTGTGTATATATATATATATATTTAAAGAGTTTTTTCAAAAATATTTTGGAGTCCAATAGAAATTATGAAATCAAGAAATTAAGGGTTACACAAGATGGGGACATGACAGTGATATTAATCCAGTCCTAGTGGCTTATGGGAATATAGTATGATGGAAGGACATAGATATAAAATTGTAAGTAATGGGATCTTATTTGTAATTATCTAATCTTCAAGGGCAATTGCAATGTGTTGATGGACATTATTGCAATCTGTAGAAGTTCAATATTTTCTTGATATGGTTGAGAAAATTAAGGAATATTTTAAAAGAGTTTCAAGATAAGTCAATAACGTTCAAAAAGTTATTAATGAATCTTACCGCTGAAGATTAGGATCCCTAAGGATCTCACGTCCAATCTTTCTCTTAGATTTTAGAAGTCTAAAATAAATAAATAATAAGATTTAAAAAAAATCATAGCAATGGTTGGCCATCAGAACTACTTAGTGATAATGCAGTCTTCTGAAAACTCAAAAAGAAACAGAGAGAGAAACGTGAATACCTTGGGAGACAACACACTTGGGTTGCTAAGAGAAGTACGTAATTTTTTCTATTTAGAATCTATGGTTGTGTGGTACAACGATCTTTAAATGAAAATATAAATTTTGTTTTATATTACTTCCGCAAAACTTTCACTAACCTCTAAAACTTGCATCATTTGTGACCTCTAAGACTGTCATCATCACTTTTCTTTCCCCCTTTTGGTAAAATCTAAAAAAACAATATTATTGAACTCACTTTTTCGATTAAGTATGAATTCCTGGGCAATCTTGAGAATCAATCAAATCTGTTATGGAAGGATTATGAACTTTTTATAAAAATTAAAGCTAACAAAAGGGGAAAAAGAAAGGTAGTTAATTCATCATGTCGACCAATAATCAATTGGTCCAGAGACTAACAAGAAACAGGGAGCCTAGTAATCAAAATTTTTAGCGATGAGTTTCATTCTGATAAACCACCGAGGAAAATACAATCATCTACAGTCTAAGCTAGGCATTTCGCGTCCAACAACTGTATTCTTTGTGGTTCTTCCAGAAGACAAGTATTCATTCAAGAATACATTCCACAGCAAAGTTTTATTTTTCTTGATATAACAAGTAATATATTTAGTGTCAATGGAGCCCAAAGGAAACACATAAAAGACAAATTGTCAGAAATCTGAGTGCAAGCAACCTTCTTTAAGTACAATAATAACCAATAATGTTTGCACGAAAAGGCTGGGACCAGTAATCTAATAGGCCACGCTTAAAAAGATTTCAAGGGCAACTGAAGAATTTAGCTTTATATTTACGATGGTACTTTGAGAAATCAAAGAGTCTAATACCTCCGATGGTGTATTTAGAGTGAAAGAAATGCTAGATGCTTTGAGGGATGTGAACAGTTATTGCTAGAGATTAAGAGGCTGTTTGGATGGCCTGTTTCCGTAACTCAATTCTCAGTTTCCATAACTTATATCTTAAAAATGGTGAGACCTATAGCTCAATATCCATTTGGCTGCATGATAACTCTGTTTTCATAATTCTATTTCCATCACTCAATTCTTTGATTTTTGAGTTATGAGTTATGGAAACTAAAAATGCATTTTAACTGTTTTCAGTTTCCATAACTCATAACTCAATGGCATTTTTGTAATTAAACACACATGGTGGGACCCACTACACAACTTTGTCAACTCAACTCCTGACTATGTCTCCTTCTTTTTCCCTTTCTTTCTTCTCCTGGGTTCGGTCTCCATTGTTCTTCCTTTTTTTTTTTTTCCTTCTTCTTTGACTGGGTTCGGGTTTCTAGGTTTTTTTTTTTTTTTTCTTCTTCTTCTTTCACTGGGTTCAATCTTCAGTTCTTCCTTCTTCTTTATTTTCCTTCTTCTTTCACTGGGTTCGGGTCTCTGGGTTTCTTCTTCTTCTTCTTCTTTTTTTTTTTTTTTTTTTTTTTGCTCTTCATCACAGAATTTTTTGGTCTGAAGCTGCACTCCATGATCGGGTAAGGATGGGTTTGGATTTGGATTTGGGGTTTCAAAATACCCATTCCTTGAACACGACGGTTGGGGTTTCGGCGTGGTGTCCCAACCGAGACCATGGACGAAGATCTCGCATCAGTTCTATATCGGTTGATGGACGAAGACTATGGACCGTTGATGAAGACCGTTGCCGTATCGGTTCTTTATCGGCTCGTCGTCGTCATCGCCGGCTGAGGTGGAGGTGGAATTAGTCGTCTGATTGGCCGCATTTTGTTGTTGTTGTTGTTGCTGTTGCTGTTTTTGTTATTGTGGTTGAAGCTGGGTTCGGGTTTGTGTTTTGGGAGAGTAACAAGGGTGAAGGAGGGGAAATGAGAAAAGAGAAAATGGTAGGGCCCACAAAACAGTTTTGCTCTAACCAAGTGACAGGTATGGGACCCACAAACAGTGTGAAAAATATTGAGTAATGGTGCCAAACGGGTGTGGTATTTTAGAGTGATGAGTGATGGAAATTGAGTGATGAAAATTAAGTGATGAAAAAAAAATGATCCAAACAGCCTCTAAATAAGTCATTTTTTTTACATACTCTCCTTGTTTGGAGTGTGGTTCTATCGCATTTTTCTTTTATTTTCCTTCACGTTTTACTTGATCATTGTAATCTTGGTTCTTGATTTTTGGTTGTTTTTTATTAATAAATTTTTTCGTTATCTATCCAAAAAAAATAAAATAAAAACCTACAATTTTTTTTTTTTTTTTTGAAAAGAAATATCCTACAATTTGTTTGTCTTTGCATCACCTGAACCTATGACTTGTCCAAACCCTACCCCACCATTTTGCAACCTGAGTCAAGACCTAAAACTATGTACACAAATGTATGCATGTGTTTGTGTGTGATGAGCCCATGCACTAAATGCACACATAAACCAAATTATAGAAGACCACCCTAATTGAGGTGTAATGAGCCTCAAAGTGACACAGAACAACCAAAACAAAATAAAACAACATAAAAATAAAGGATATGACCTAGGAGTCGGCACCTACGCCTTACTTGGAGTCAATACCAAATGAGAAAACTATTAGGAGTCAGCACCTAGGGTGGACCTTAAGTCAACACCAGGCCAAAAAGAGACTAGATGGGCATTTTTTTCATTCATCAAATATCAACTAACTCCTCAAGGAATATAATAGGTTGCTTATAAAGAATTGCTAAACCCCAGTTCTAATTGGCTGAGAAACCCTAATTGCCTTATTACAAATAACCTTGCTTCCAAATTAAAATATTAATAGCCTAATAAACTACTAGGACCTAAAACATATAAATACAATTGAGTTGCAAACATAAATAATACTAAATAAAAATCTTATTGCTTCTCCCTCATCACAAAGTCCCCTTTCTCTGATGAATGTCATTACCACATCAGAGAGAGCCACAACCCACAGGAGACAAGGGGGGAAATGAAAGAAGTGTTCTACTGGCATACAGGAAACCGGGGTGGAAGTCATATATTTACTGATAATAATATGTGGATTTCAAACATTCTTCTAGCTTAATGTACGAACAAAAATGAGTTGCTTTCGTTGAAAAAGAAGAAAAAAAAAAAAATTCCACTGACTAAGAGGAGTGGAGCCATCCCCTGCATGACATGCCATGTAATGAATGATATATAGTGGATTCATAGGCAACCTCCTCAATGAATGATTAATTTAGTTTAAGAGCAAGTTTAGTTGCTTCCTTTGGAAATGAGATTGATCAGAATTAAAGTTAAACTTGTCATTGACTTACAGCATTTAAGCAGGCCCTGATGAATTGCCATTGAACAAATTGAGTACTCCCAACTTCTTATCCTCCTTTCTTTAGCACTGGAAGTACAGCAAAGCCTTTTTTTTTTTTTCTTTTCTCTCTCATCTTCCTCACTGCACCATGCATTTCAACAATGATTCTAATATTAATGATTTGGCAAATTGATTGTGGCTAATTACAGAAGTGCTAAGGAGTATGGTTATTATATAACTAACTTAATCAAGTGATCATTTACTTCTTTTCCTCCACATTTTATTTATTTATCTATTAATATGTGAAGATACTTTATTCAATGAGGAAACTCAAATTCAAAATATCTAAATCTTCTAGAAAGATGAGAAAAGAAAAGCAGTCATTCAGTAATAAAAAATAATTGCTTTATTACATGCAGAGAGCAATCGACTGCAACACCTTGTGAACAAGCTTGAGTTTAATCGACAAGAAAATGAATCAAGCTTGAACATGTAATCTAATTTGATGATAAGCTCGATTTCAGCTCGTGTTCAAAATAAATTTAAATTAAGTCCTAAACTTTTAATAATCAACTTGACTCATTTACAGCCCTAGTTAAGAAGTTAACTTTATGAATGAAAACAAGGCAAGGACCATTGCCCCCTTCATTGTAATGTGACTCCATTACTTGCTGGTAACCTCAATTCATTCATGAGGGAAAAGGCCATGGATAATGTAGACAGAATATAATTGCTTAAGTCAAGATCTAAGGGAATACTCCAAAACGAAGAGGCCACAGCTACAATATCAATTAGTTTTTTTGGGCCAATAGGAAGTAAATCAAAACATTCATTTACAAGTTTGTTTGGGCTTTGCAAAATGTCACTCCAACAATTGAAGGAGATAATAAACTCAAGGGGTTGAAAGGATCGCCACCCAGCCCATTGCTCCAACCTTTCTAATTCTTACAAGGTGCTTGTACTACTAGTTCATTAACACAAACCATTACCAAGAGAGAGTTAGTGATGGTTGAGGTTAATAATTAGTCAAAAATTGGGATTGCAAAAAATTGACAGTATTGTCATGGGTATAAAATGTGGTGCTGCTTTGGCCAATGAGCTCCTTCCTCCTCCCATAATAATGGGTAGAGAGTAAAATTGTGGGTTCAAAATCAAATTGGTGTATGTGTAACTTACCAAAAAGAAAAATGTGGTGCAGCTTGACACCACCAACGAGTATGAACAAACTCAAAGAAAATGGTTGAGAGAGAGAGGGGAACTACAACACACTCAATTCCTTCTGGCAAAAACTTAATGGGGTGATCTGCCTTTTTTTATCTTTCCTTTTAACCAAAATCACAATTCTTTTCAGTATTTACAACCTTCAATATCAATCACTCCAGACCTTTTGACTCTTTGTTTAATTGAGTGAATACACAACTCACACGTCCACATGGAATTTAACCCATGACCTAACCCTCCACTTCCCTAGTAGGGGAGATGACATTTGATCCAAAATTATGTTAACCTTTTAAACAAACCTAACCTCTCTCTGTTTTTTTTTTAATAAGTAAAAAAAAAAAAAAACTATCTTCAATATCATTTCATTAGCTCATAAACAACCTTAAAAATTTTTAATCAAAAATAACTTGAGGAAATATGTTTATAAAGTCACACAAAAGCTAACAGAAATATTCAATAATGCAAACTATGACAGTCTAATGTAACACAAACAATGTCCTACTCTATAACATAAATATACTTTTTTACAGCACAAAGATTTAAACACAATAAATTCAAATGATATATAGTCCAAACAAATGCAATTAACGAAACAAATGACTGATCCTAAACTCACGTATAAAAATCCTAAAACAGGTCCATTTTGTGTTGACTCTATGTCGGCTGGACAATATGGCCCAAAATATAGACTTCAATATCAGTTTTTTCAGTCATATATGATGATTTTGGGAGTAAGACTAGAGAAAACACCAAATATGCCTGTTGACCCATTGATGTTGATTGATTCCATTGGACATGAATCACAATTGATTACAAATGATGTTGATTGATGTAGATGAATGCCAAGGAATTTTTTTTTTTTTAAAATTTATTTGCTTTTATTATTGTATTTTTATGTAATTGGTAACGATTTATTTCTTTTCCTTACATGGTCATGGAGTTATTCCTTTCCTTTCTTGATGTAACCTGTGAATCCTATTTGAAGGCCTTATAATTCACTATTGTAGACAACTTGCTCATGGAATAATAAAATTTTTATTGGGAATTTCCTTTGAATGCATGATGCTAACTCCAAACAACCCTTGGTGCTAAATGGTTCTTATCTCTATTTCATTGCTTGGTTTTGACTCCAAGTAACACTAAGGGCTAACTCCCATGTTTATGTCTTTTTTTTTTCCATACTTGATGTCGACTCCAAGCAACCCTAAGTGCTGAGTCCTAAGTTCTATCTTTCCTTTTTCACCGTTTACTGTTGACTCTACAAAACCCAAATTATTGATTCTAAAATTCTTCCACTAAAACCCCAGAAGTCAAGAGAAGGTCTCTTAACTTCACAATGTAACTTTGATACCTTTGCCTAAATTATACGGTCATCAAATCTTCTCCCTAAGTACTAGTAACTATCAAAAGTGCTTATTTCGAGAACAACTATCAAGATCACAATGACATGACGCGTGATCCTCATTATTGAGTATATTTTAATCAAATAATAATGGAAGGTTACAGCTGCAGGGGGTAGCCACCCCATACCCAAATCTCTCCCCTCATATAAGTAGAACTTAAGACCTCCTTAATGAAGGGGGAGGTATCAATCAGCTAGAAGGACTAATAGTAGTATTGAGCAACTTTAGAGCCCTTATCCATCAACAAGTCAATGAAAACTCCCTTGATGATTATATCCTTCACAACCTGGCATGACCAATGCTCTTCAATTTTTACCTTTTACATGTCCTCAAAATCAAGTTTCTCAAAGTTTCAAATATCAATGAATAAAAACAACAACCTTAATAAATACACACATTATTTCCAGTAATATTATGAAGTCTCTATAATCTAACTAGAATGTCCAAGAAAGTTATTCAATTTAGCAACACCTGTTGCATTTATAGGCCAAGTTACCGAATCAAGAGGCTTCTTTTCTTTTATAAGTGAGTCTTGGCCCCAAGGGAAGATTCAAACTAGTGACCTCCACTCATGAGGTGTGATCCCCATAAGATTCTATACCTATGTAAACCAAAACAATGAGAAAATACTATGATAAGAAAAACCCCTAATCAATAAACTCTGACCATATGCCAACTATTGAAGAAAAAAAATCATCACTTGATTTGTTTTTCACTTTTTGGTCCACCTAAAGGATCAAAACCCAAATTCCAACACAAACCCAACAAATAGTCAAATACTTTTAAAGCTATGCTATAATCCTATACTACTATTGGGAAAACAACAATAAGCAACGCTCAAATGTTTAGTACATTGTCCACAATTGGTTTTACGAACAATATTCAATGTGTGATAGCACTAACAAGAAACAAAGCCATATAACAAAGACCAAGACTTAGAAAAGAGGTCTTACCATGATCTCACATCATCCAATAGACACAATTATCTGCTTCAACAATAGAAAATGTCAAACCCCATGATTCAAAAAACAACTATTTACACAAAATTAAGGTTGAAATGGAACAAGCACTTGCCTATGTTACTTAATACTTTTAAAGCTATGCTATAATCCTATACTACTATTGGGAAAACAACAATAAGCAACGCTCAAATGTTTAGTACATTGTCCACAATTGGTTTTACGAACAATATTCAATGTGTGATAGCACTAACAAGAAACAAAGCCATATAACAAAGACCAAGACTTAGAAAAGAGGTCTTACCATGATCTCACATCATCCAATAGACACAATTATCTGCTTCAACAATAGAAAATGTCAAACCCCATGATTCAAAAAACAACTATTTACACAAAATTAAGGTTGAAATGGAACAAGCACTTGCCTATGTTACTTACTTAGTCTGAGCCTTGAAAATTTGTTGTATAATCTGATACTCAGAGAGTCCAATCTTTGAGATTGAGAAAAAAAGGAAAAGTTTTGGTGTTGTACAGAGAGATAAGGATTGATACTAAGGAGGTGGTGAGGGGCACAAGACAAGACAAGACAAGAGATGAAGAAGAAGAATTATGGGTTGTCATAAAAAGGGGTTGAAGGGCTGAGAGAGAAAGAGAGACAGATGTTGCAAAGGTCGTCCCTGGGTTCTTTGCGTCATAGAAATTAGATAGAACAGGAATAAGGTAAGGTAGTTTTGTAATGTGGAAATGTATAGAGTACTGGTGCTCGGACCTGATCATGGATGTTTTTTTCAATTAATGTAGTGCCCAAAGGATTCAGATTCATCGTCAATGACTCATTTTACATAGGCTAAAAATGTGTCTACGCACTGTTTTTCACGTTCTTAACACGCGAACAAAATGCGCTGCACAAGTGTATAAAACAATTGAACAAACACTGTTTTTTTATATATTCATGTTTGTGAAATATATCTACGTTGAGTGTGATATAAAATGGAGAAGTAAAATTAATTAATTAATTTTTGCAGGTGCAAGTTAAATAGTTAAATTTTTGCCTTCACCAATGTGAATGCTCTAACTTATTAGTGTAACCAAGAGGCGCAACCGGTACTTTCTAATGTTTTCAACGAGGGTTCAAGTCTTTTGTATCCCATTTTGCAAAACAGCCAAGTGATGAGTTCAATGGGAAATTGAAAGATTTGCTATAAGTATTGGTCCATGAGGATTTTTGGGTATCTTAACAAGTGGAACATTTTGGTTGAGTTGTGTGACACTACTTCCTTCTATATATATACTATATAGGGGTAATTACACTCTCCTTCCTTAAGGTTTATGAGGGAGAAAATATTTTCCCCCTTACATCCATTTGACTAAACTATGTTAAATTGACATTAAAAGTATTTTGTACTAACCTACTCTCAAGTCTCCAAGATTTTCCCCCTTATTTTTTTCTTTTTTCAATGAGTTGTGGAGATTTTTTTTTTTTTTTTTTGTTTATACAAGATAGAAATTCAACTCTAGTCTAATCTAAGTGTATATATGTGTGAAACTCCCTCCTAGAGACTTGAACCCTGACCATTTCTCCCCACACCCCACAAGCACTTATACTTGTGAAGTGACCACTGCACCAAGGGTGCGCGGTGGTAGTTGTGGAGAGATTTTCAATTGCAAATCTTTTGGTGCTTGATAAACTTTTCATTATTATTTTAAATTTATCAATTATGTTTTTACTAATCATGGTTAAACTTTGGCAAAAAGAATTTTGTATAAATATAAAATATTTCGTTACTAATCTATATATATCTAAAAGATGACACATAGCATTTATTATTGTTACGCTCCAGTTGAGTTACATCATCGACCATGTCACCTTTTTTTTCCCTTCATTTTTTAAACAATATTAATATATAAATAAATAGTGCAACTTTACACATTCTCTAACTCATTAAATCTAACTCATTATGAATAACCTTACACATTCCTTAACTCATTAAATCCAACTCACCATTAATTCAGCCATCTTCCAATTCTCAACTCTTCATTTTCCCCTTTAAAACCGTTTGGCTCTTTTGAAGCTCAAACCCTTCAATTGCCAATCCTGCAATTAACTATGTTACTTTTAACATTATAAATTTCCAATCTCTCTCTCTCTCTCTCTCTCTCTCTCTCTCTCTCTCTCTCTCTCTCTCTCTCTCTCTCTCTCTCTCTCTCTCTCTCTCTGCAAAAGTTGCCAAAGTAGCATCAGATTTGGAAACTCTCTCTCTCTCATTTTTTTCTTTTTCCCCAACTTTTGTTTTTCCATTGGATTTCTAAATTTTGTGGATGATATGATTTTTTGTGGGCTGCCGACAATGTGATCACTTTGGGGCTATGGGTGGCTAAGATTGGTTTGTCAATTATGTTTTCAAGGATTAGAAATCTCTACAACAACTTCTTACTTCATATTCATGTTGTACAATTTTTATTTTATATTTGTGTTTTACCCATTCAATTTGTTTATCTTTGACATTTTAGTTTTCTTACATTTGACATTTGTTTAACTCTATCTAAAAAAAGAAGAAGAAAAGAAAACCAAACTTTAATGTATTTACCTCTGATAGTTTTGAAACAATAATAGAGTATACGCTGTAATTTTACTCCAATTACTGCTTTCATATTTGTTAACTCAATGGTTCTTTTTTGTTGTGGGACCTTTCTCAATTTCTGTTTGGCTTTGACAAATACTATGTTTAGCACACTCTTTCTTATTATGTGTAGCACATAATAATTTGATCTTGCAGTCTAATAGACAATAAAAAATCCACCTCAAAAGTTTGGTCACAATGAAATAGAAAATCTCAAAACATGATTGGGGGTTTAATTTTTAACTAATTTTGATAGTGCTAAATGTGGAAATTGGTTCTTGCAGGGTTTAGGATCATTGACCCAGATACATAAGAGTTTTGTAATGAAGGTTTCTTAAGTGGCTAGAGACATTTCCAAGGAAGAGAAGAAAGAAAGTTATTTCAAAACTTCCATTGTTATATATAGCATAGATATGTATATACATTGTTTTTGGTTTTATGATTATTCATTGATTTCATTATTTAGTTATAAATATCTAAATTAAAGTAAATGAATATATAAAGGAAAAATTATATGTAATGTTAAAACCGCCTAAGATGACTATGTAAAGTCAATAATCAAAATTCATTTCTTAAGGAATACTATCTTTTACTCAACTACTAATTTCTTTTTCTTTTTCTTTTTTTTTAACTCAATGGTTCTTTTTTGATGTGGGATCTTTCTCAATTTCTATTTTGCTTTGACAAATACTATGTTTAGCACACTGTTTCTTATTATGTGCAGCAAATAATAATTTGATCTTGCAGTCCAATAGACAACAATAAATTTGCCTCAAAAGTTTAATGGTCACAAGGAAATAGAAAATCTCAAAACATTATTTGGGGTTTAATTTTTATAATGCTAAATGTGGAATTTGGTTCTTGCAGGGTTTAGGAACATTAATCCAGATAATAGAGAGTTTAATAATGAGGGTTTCTTAAGTGGCCAGAGACATTTCTAAGGAACTTTAAAAGAAGAAAGACATCTTTTTCATCATTTTGAGCTAGGCCAATTTGAACAAAATGGAAAAATTGATCATTTAAGGCATGATATGTGTGTTCTAATGATGGAATTAGGAAAGCTTAGAGAGCAGTAGTAAACTACAAGAGCATACCTTCAATAAATGGAACAAAGGCTAAAAGGGACTAAAAAAAAGAAGCAATAAATAATGTCCTTAGCAAGAGCAATGCAAAACACAACAAATGAGTCCAATACATTATTGTTTGTGGTTTTTGAAACAATAAGACAAACGAACTAAGTTCACCGTCATTATTTTGATACTGGTTCATTTACAAGGGATTCAAATATTTGGTTTTGGGGACTCACATCTAGTGAATCTCTTTTGACGTTTGTAGATTCACTTCTCTTTTGTATATAGTTTTTTGCGTTTTAGTTTTTTATTTTTTTTGTTATGATTGGCTGTTTTGCATAAAGTAGTCCTTTAATAATATTTTTTCTTACCTATCAAAAAAAAAAGAAAAAAAGAGAGCCGTCATGTAGATGAGTGAGGCGCCCTCAATAATGTATCTACTTTAGAAGATGGATGCAATTTCACAATAACACCTCCTTACGGTGGAAATTTTGACGTGATATTGCATGTCATTCTGAATGATGTGGAATCTGGAGATTGGCCATCCAAATGTTTTCCTTGCAAGAACATGGTTCAGTTCCAACTTACGTGTAGCCACCCAAACAAGTCCTATCCAATTTTCAATAAAATGCTTACTAACATATAGTTATATTATCTTTTGTCCATATATTTTTGTTGATGTTGTTTTCTTTATCCTTTTTCATTTACTTTGCCATTTTTCTCCTGGTTGTTGCCTTTTGCATTGTATTATATTTGATTCTTTTTCAACCATTTCTTTTCTCTGATGCAGCTATCTTGTATTAAATGTGATCTGGAGGAAATGGATTATATTATGTCCATGGGAGAAAGTAACTTGACAGAGCAACTTCTTCCCTCAAAGCATTCATTTTTTATTCGTGAATCCAGGTAATAAACTTGGAAAGTTTATGTCTGTTTAACAACAAGCCTCCCCTCTCAATTATATTATGTTCTATGCTCACAAGATAGTCATTGTTATTTTTAATTACAAGATTACAACTATCTAATTACTTTACATAAAATCTAATGTGTTTGACTGGATTTCTGGCATTTTTCTTGATAAGTAATAAGTTTTATTGATATCAAAAAAAGGGTCACCCTAGCACACAAAGAGTGTACAGGGGGTCGACAAAAATTACAAGAATCAAGAAAATCAAGAAAGGAAGAGAATGATTGGTTTCGCAAAGTAGCCAACCAACCTAATACAGTTCTAAAGAAAAAAAAGCTTGAGTTCTGGTATGGATCTCTCATTATCTTCAAAACACCTTCTATTTCTTTCCCTCCAAAGACACCACGTTAAGCAATGGGGAACAATTAACTATATATGACCATTTCTATGACGACCAAGTCTGCCTTGCCAGCAAGCTAGGAGCCCCACAACAGACTGTGGTGTAACCCATCTTACTCCAAATAAACCCAAAACCATAGACCACAAATCCGTAGCAACTGGACAGTGAAGAAATAGATGGTCAACCAATTCACTGTTACACTTGCACATATAACAACTGGATTTCTGGCATTAGTTTGGTTATCCCTTTTTTTTGACATTTCTGAGGGCTGTTCTTGCACTGTCTCCGAAGAGGAGATTGGATGAAGCCTACTATTAACACTTGAGTAACTTATTGGCTATTCCATCTCTGATACAATTTTTGGATGCATGGGGAAGAAATTTTGCTTGCCCAGAACCCTGAGGGATACAAGAGTATCTTTGATGAGAAATTACAAAAAAAGTTCATGAGTTGATCACCTCCTTTCCCTTTCCCTTAATGCTGATAAAATTCCATTCTTCTGCATGGATAATTCAAGGAATGTTAGTTAGCTTTATCAATTTTATGTTAAATCTGCTCAAATTCGCTTTAGTGATTTAGCCTTCCTGGTGCATAACGAGACATTTAAGTATTTTTACTCATTAAATGTTGGAATCTATTTTTCATGAGCTCTACAGGTCTAATATTGATCAATATAGTGTTTGACCCCTAAGGCCAATTATGCATTTTACCAAAGGTTGAAAAAACCTGACAATAAATACTGCTATAAATCTGCTTCATTATGCTTCTCTAACAGGATTTTTTATTTTATTTTATTTTATTTTTCCGCTTAATTTCTGATCTGTTGCATCATTCATAATGTTGAAAATTTCCTATTTGGATTTCTTATAAAAATAAAATATCTACAGCCTTTTTCACGCTATATTGGCCTAAAAACATCTAGCGAAGTAGCTACGTTAGCAGGCTTGCGTGGTCTTTCTTGGCCCATTCCCCTTCTGTATTACTCGGAAATAGTTATTAGGATCTCTTTATCATGTTGGTCTACCTGTCTTATTGGGTTTACATTAGTTTAGTTTAGGTTGTTGCTACTTCGGCTTTTCTTTTAGGTTTAGGGTATTTTGGATTGAAAAAACATTGGACTAGTATTGCTATATATTATTTAAGTTATATTTTAATTATAAATAATAAAAAAATTTTATTTAAAGTTTTTTGCCTTAAGCATCAAATTGTCCTTTTTTTTTTCCAGGTGTTTTCTTCTCGTAGTAGTTGCTTTCTATATTATTATAATTTTGATAAGTAATAAAGATTTATTGATATAAAAAAAAAGAGACCCAAGTACAAAAGGAGTATAGATCAAATACAAAAATTACATAAATCTGAAATTGAAAAAAAGGGTTGGTTTCTCCACACTGACAACTAGTCCAATAAGATTATAAAAAAGAATAACTTGAGATCAGGCATAGAATGCTCACTATCTTCAAAACACCTATTATTTAGTCATATTTAGTCTATTAAACCAAAATTATAATGCTATATATAGAAAAATAGTAAAAATGATTTTCACAAACACTAGCATTGTTACTAACAATAAAATAAAAATATTTTTCCTCCCTAATTACTCCTCAAAGAAGCTCTTACAGAAGGAAAACCTTCGAGCTGCACTTTCACTTTTGATTAGATGGCACAAACTATGTCTATTTAAGAAAATACTAAAACTTAAACAACTTTTTGTGTACCTTCAATACTAATCGACATGTCAATGAAATTCTGTTAGTATTTCTATGGATGGTCTTAAATTCTTGAGTTCTCATTTCTTCACTACCTACGTCTGAACCAAATTGTTGCTGATCTTTTACAGAATGTTTCAGGGCTTCAATCTCATTTACAGCCTGAACAGCAAAATGTGAAAAAAAAGAAGCTATAATGGACATGTAAGTTCATTCAGGAATAAGTTCAAGTTGAATAATAAACTTAATTTGAATACCAAACTTATATCCAGTAGATATCACTTTTCATTTGACTCAAGTCCAATCCACCCATCTATTAAAGTAATCTTACCCCATCGTATTCTTGCACTTCACTATCTTTTATTCCATGCAGGTAATCTGGAAACCATAGGCAAAATGTTTTCAATTTTTTAGTAATTATGGTAATCTTAAATAATATAAAAGGAAAAGGCAGACTAAATACTGACCTGAGTATGCCTCGTCCTTGAATATCAATAAACTGCAAGGCATCAATACAATTGAAAAAGAGTGGTCATCACCTAAGAATTTATCTTTTCCAATGTCAGAAGTTCTACCATCAGAATTAGCATCCTCGACATTGTTTGTGCAAGATCTCAATCTTGAATGGGGAGTAAAGTCCATAACAGCAGGTGATCCAAGTGAAAGAATTGCTACAACTGGAAAATAAGCAGGCCCATCCTGGTGTGGCTGTATGACAGACATGCACTTTTAAGTCATGCGTAACATGAATGCATTTTGACACTCATCACGTGGAAATTATAATCTATAAACATGAAGCAATAAAGTTCTCAAGAGCAATATATCATTACCAGAATTATATTGCAGACTTGAGCTTAAATGCTACAAGGAACTTGGAATTACGATCTTGTTGGAAGGTTTAGGGAAAAATAAAAAGATTTTGTTGGAAGGGACATTTTGGTAAGAGAAGCAATGGGGAGATTTGGAACACTGTTCCTTTGTGTATAATGTGGTGCCCTTGGAGAGAAAGAAATGCTCAGTGCTTTGAGGGGCAAGAGAAGCATACGTCATAGTTGAAGTATTTAGTCTTGAAGACTTTGTTTGACTGGACCTTGACTTCTTAGGCTTATTTCACTGTGGACATTTTAGAGTTCCGGGATAAAGTGAGTTTCATTACCCTCTATTGTTTTTTCTTTTTAATACTTTCATTTTTATTTTTATCTATATTTTATTTGGGCTTTTCCATTGTATACCTCCTGTATGCTAGGATTGCACCTCTTTAGCACCTTTTCTTTTAATAGATTTTTATTACCATAAAAAAAATTGACAATAAGAAGAAAAAGAAACTATAAAACAATGGCTATATATAAACTAAGGAGGGTCCTGTGCAAACCATTATGCCTTGGTTAGGAAGGTATTCGTTGATAAGAACATGATTAATTGCTGAGGGGAATAGCCCCGATTCTTCATATATCTTTTCTGTAATCTTTGTTAGCCACAGGGGCACTGCAAGATAGAATGATGAAGAATAACATTAGTGCATATCGCAACAACTAGCAGTGGATGGACTTCAACACTGATAAATCAAGCTGATAATAATTTTCAGCAATGGCAAAACACAATTCAGCAGAATTATATGTGCATCATGCCTCAATCCTAGTGACAATGAGAGCAAAAATTGGACCAATCAACCACAAACAATTGCTTACTAATACACTACCTTCTAATAAAGGGGGCTGAGAAACATTGTGCACTTCAAACCAAAGAAACATTTCACAGCTAATTTAATTTCATGGGTTGAAGGGAAGATTTAAGGGTGTTTGGACATCTAATAAAGTTTTGAACAAAATAAGCATGAATTAGAGAACCAAAAAACAAAAAACAAAAAAACAAAAAAACCAAAAAAAAAAGAAGAAGAAGAAGAAGAAGCAAGTTTGAATCACGTGAATTTGCATCAAACACTTCTTAAAAATAAAGCAAAGGCATGCAAAGTGTGAATCTCAAAGCCTATGGATGCCCAAACACCTCTAATGGTAATAAGGCTGTTTACTGAAAAAAATAAGAACGAACAAAGCAAACATATCTCCATATTCCATGCTGCTTCAATTTATATGCAGCATTCAAATACCACACAGCATATATAATTACGTGATGCATGCAGGCTGAAAATGCCATAAATCATAATTATTTTCCCACTTACATTCTTGCGGCAGAAGACCCTTTTCATGGACAACACCGCCTGTCAGTTAACATAGACCACAAAAGCAAACTTTAGTCAATATGAAGAAACTGAAAAAGAAAGGTTTACAAAATAAAATGTCAACCTACCCCAATTCTGTAGTCTCCTATTCTTCAAAGATTTCCACTTTGATACAGGGGCTCCATAAACCTATAAAGCATAGGTGAAGTAATATGCAATTACACTCTAATAAAAAAACAAACAAGAATTGGAGAAAACAGAACAAGGCATGTGTAAGAAAAAGATGGAATTTTTACATTATTTAGGAGCATGGTTTGTTCAGTCTCGGATATGAAGTCAGGAATGTATATTAAGGTGGGCAGTGAACCAACTTTGAAGCCATTCAATCCCTCTTTTGCTTCCATTGCACTGTCAAAACCCACAATTACAAATTTTATTGATTCGTAAAGCATCAAAAAAGAAAAGAAAAGGAAAAAAAAAACAAAACAAAAAACATTATCCTTTGATATTAAGCATCATAAAACAAAAATAGAGAAAAATGAAGTAAAGAAAGTCTCAAGGATGATAAGCAGGATAGATAATTTTGTCAAAGTATTACCAAGGTTTCTTTCTTCTAACTCTGCTTTCGAGGGGACGGAACCCACATGATTATTATTATTTTTTTTTTTAAAAGTAATATGAAATCTTGTTTTGATGAATTACATAAAATTTTATTAAACAAAACGGAAATCCAATTACATGCATGGTATACAAGAGAAACACAAGCAAAAACGAAAACACTAACATAGCAATGATCCAAAAAGCCATGAAGCGATTGAATACTCCAAGAGCTCTAGCCCACTCAAATACAGATCTCAAAATTAAAAATTTCAGCTGAGCAAGAGGAATTTGAAGTCCCACAAACGGCCTTAACCTTACACTCTCCAAACACTTCATAATAAGCAAAGTGGGATAACTTCCCACACCTCCAACATATGTTATGCTTCCTATAACCACCTCTCCAACAAGACAGCAGCTCCTTCACAGACATAGGCATCACCCATGAGACTCCAAATAATGCAAAACCCAATTGCCCACCCTATTCAAATTCATCCTCTGGTCCCTCTAATTGGCCTGCAATTCCCTTGTCGTTCACAGCACAACTACTTTGATTGCTCCACTTCACTGCTCGAGCATTCAACATGCCACTGAATTCCACTTTGCATAAATCTCCTCTCTCTCTCTCTCTCTCTCTCCATTGGTGTGCAACCCAAGTGCTTATTTTTGTTATTGGTGGTGGTGCTTGTAGGTTAACTGGCGATGTTTCCAACAATGACATCTAATGTTAAAATCCCAACACCCCCAATTATCGAAGTATCAAAACAATCATGAAATATGACTTGGGTGTGTATATAATTATTAGTAAAAGGTATATACATACCATAAATACAGACAACCTAATGGGCACAGTGGATTCATAGAAATGCATGCGGTCGTGTTCAAACATGCGCTAGTTCTGCATATTCAGTTGGTTGTTTCTCACAGGCATTTTCACAAACAAGTAATTCAGTTCAGGCGCATGACATATGACACAAAACACAAACACAGTGAATGCCAAAAACAACAATAAATATTACCATATAAAAGTCGGCTGAGGCTGATTCAATATAGGTGTGGATTTGCGAGCGAGCGACCGGTTTTGTTTTGTTGTTTGTTTTTTGGTTTATGAAGAAGGGAATGAAAAATATGAAAAATTGTGATTATAAAGTGGTAATGTTCTAACCCTTGGATTGTTTAAAGCCACGTGTCATTCATCTAAAAAGAAAAAGGAGATAATTGTAGACTTGAAAACGGTAGAGGAGCCACTCCTATTTTTATATATATATTTAGTTATTTATTTTATTGGGCAAAAAAATTAAAGTTTTGAACAAAATAAGCATGAATTAGAGAACCCAAAAAAAAAAAAAAAAAAAAGTGAAGAAGAAGAAGCAAGTTTGAATCACATGAATTTGCATCAAACACTACTTAAAAATAAAGACATGCAAAGTGCGAATCTCAAAGCCTATGGATGCCCAAACACCTCTAGTGGTAACATGGTTGTTTACTGAAAGAAATAAGAATGAACAAAGCAAACGTATCTCTGTATTCCATGCTGCTTCAATTTATATGCAGCATTCAAATACCACACAGCATATATAATTACTTGATGCATGCAGGCTGAAAATGCCATAAATCATTATTATTTTCCCACTTACATTCTTGTGGCAGAAGACCCTTTTCATGGACAACACCGCCTGTCAGTTAACATAGACCACAAAAGCAAACTTTACTCAATATGAAAGAAAATGAAAAAGAAAGGTTTACAAAATAAAATGTCAACCTACCCCAATTCTGTAGTCTTCTATTCTTCAAAGATTTCCACTTTGATACAGGGGCTCCATAAACCTATAAAGCATAGGTGAAGTAATATGCAATAACACTATAATAAAAAAACAAAAAAGAATTGGAGAAAACAGAACAAGGCATGCGTAAGAAAAAGATGGAATTTTTACATTATTTAGGAGCATGGTTTGTTCGCTCTCGGATATGAAGTCAGGAATGTATATTAAGGTGGGCAGTGAACCAACTTTGAAGCCATTCAATCCCTCTTTTGCTTCCATTGCACTGTCAAAACCCACAATTACAAATTTTATTGATTCATAAAGCATCAAAAAAGAAAAGAAAAGAAAAACAAAACAAAACAAAACAAAAAACATTATCCTTTGATATTAAGCATCATAAAACAAAAATAGAGAAAAATGAAGTAAAGAAAGTCTCAAGGATGATAAGCAGGATAGATAATTTTGTCAAAGTATTACCAAGGTTTCTTTCTTCTAACTCTGCTTTCGAGGGGACGGAACCTACATGATTTTTTTTTTTTTTTTTTTAAAGTAATATGAAATCTTGTTTTGATGAATTACATAAAATTTTATTAAACAAAATGGAAATCCAAATACATGCATGGTATACAAGAGAGACATAAACAAAAAAGAAAACACTAAGATAGCAATGATCCAAAAAGCC
Source organism: Quercus suber (assembly GCF_002906115.3). Lineage (NCBI taxonomy): Eukaryota > Viridiplantae > Streptophyta > Magnoliopsida > Fagales > Fagaceae > Quercus > Quercus suber. The sequence continues at coordinate 176,077 of NW_027071803.1, read as the reverse complement.
ATGAAGCGATTGAATACTCCAAGAGCTCTAGCCCACTCAAATACAGATCTCAAAGTTAAAAATTTCAGCTGAGCAAAAGGAATTTCAATTCCCACAAATGGCCTTAACCTTACACTCTCCAAACACTTCATAATAAGCAAAGTGGGATAACTACCCACACCTCCAACATATATTATGCTTCCTATAACCACCTCTCCAACAAGACAGCAGCTCCTTCACAGACACAGGCATCACCCACGAGACTCCAAATAATGCAAAACCCAATTGCCCACCCTATTTAAATTCATCCTCTGGTCCCTCTAATTGGCCTGCAATTCCCTTGTCGTTCACAGCACAACTACTTTGATTGCTCCACTTCACTGCTCGAGCATAGGGGTGTCAATATTCGACCCAACCTGCGAACACGACACGAACCTGATACGAGTTTTTTTGGGTTAGGGTTGGGCCTTAATGGGTTTGGGTCATAAATGGGTCGACCCGAAAACAACACGATAAGAAACGGGTCATAAACGGGTCAACCCGCATAACTCGCAATAGACACGTTTGACACGCCAATTTATTTATGTCAACCCGAAATGACTCACTTAACACAATCCGTTTAACTCATATAACAAATAAATATTTATTTTATTTTAGATTTGTCAAATACCTTTTATATCCAACATATATTTTAAATTTAAAAAGAAAAGTAAGTAATTACAAAAATTTACAAGGGATATAATTGAAAATTGAAACTTTACAGACCTTAGAACTACTAATACTTTTCTTCTTCTTCTTCTTCTTTTTTGGTGGCATAGAACTTACACAAATGAAATTAGATGAGCTTGTGGAAGATGTTATGAATTCAGACATCAACAAAGAATCTATGGATAATAATCGTGGTCATAGTCAGGATTAGTCTACTGTTTGTTCAAATTCTTTCAATATTGATACTTAGCATTTGGCGAGTTCCAAGAATATTATATTTTTGTTGAACTATGTTATTTTATTTTGTGAAACTTTGTTATTTTGAATTTGAATTGAAGTGTATGCACTTCTTTTGGAATGTAAAGAACTTATTACTAGAGGAATGTTATATTTTTGTTGAATTATATTATTTTGAATGTGGGTTGAAGACTTGAAGTGTATGCACTGCTTTTTGGGATGTAAAAATAATTATTTCTAGATAGATGTTATATTTAATATTATGCAGGTTGAAATGAGTTGTGTTACATTCGTGTCAACCCAACACGACTCGTTTATTAAGCGTGTCAAATGGGTTGGGTCAGGTCAACCCGCCTTATTAACAGGTCAGGTTAGGGTTAAAGAATCATGACACGATTATTAAATAGGTTGGGTTAGGGTTGAGCCATTTAGTCGAATACCCCTACCTCAACACGACACGAACCCGACACGCTAACCCAAATTGACACCCCTACTCGAGCATTCAACATGCCACTGAATTCCACTTTGCATAAATACTCAATCAATCCTCATCCCTAAACCCCCTCAACTTATTTCAAGGGCTCCTAGTCCTTCACTCCTTCCCCTCTAGTTACTCCTAATACTGATGGCAGTGCTTCCTAAGATTGTCCAGGGTGAGAATCTTCCCATGAGCTATCATCTAAACATAAGAGGCTACCTTTAAACATTGTTGTTAAATCTCCTCTCTCTCTCTCTCTCTCCCCCCATTGGTGTGCAACCCAAGTGCTTATTTTTGTTATTGGTGGTGGTGCTTGTAGGTTAACTGGCGATGTTTCCAACAATGACATCCAGTGTTGAACTCCCAACACCCCCAATTATCGATGTATGAAAACAATCATGAAATATGACTTGGGTGTGTATATAATTATTAGTAAAAGGTAAACACATACCATAAATACAGACTACCTAATGGGCACAGTGGATTCATAGAAATGCATGCGCTAGTTCTGCACATTCAGTTTTACAAAAAAAGAAAAAAAGAAAAAAAAAAGTACTACTGTAAGTTGGTTGTTTCTCACAGGCATTTTCACAAACATGTAATTCAGTTCAGGCGCATGACGTATAACACAAAACACAAACACAATGAATGCCAAAAACAACAATAAATATTATTATATAAAAAAAACTAACCAACGTCGGCTGAGGCTGATTCAATATAGGTGTGGATTTGCGAGCGAGAGACCGGTTTTGTTTTGTTGTTTGTTTTTTGGTTTATGAAGAAGGGAATGAAAAATAATGCAATGAAAAATTGTGATTATAAAGTGGTAATGTTCTGACCCTTGGATTGTTTAAAGCCACGTGTCATTCATCTAAAAAGAAAAAGGAGATAATTGTAGACTTGAAAACGGTAGAGGAGCCACTCCTATTTTTATATATATATTTAGTTATTTATTTTAGGCGAAAAGCACATTTTCGTCCCTACATTTTCACCCGATTTCTATTTTGGTCCCTAAATTTTTTTTTTACCGCTTTTAGTCCCTATCCTGGAAAACGCGTTTCGTTTTTGTCCCTGCCGTTACATTAGAAACGGAAATGGCACAGGTGGCAAACGGAAGATGACGTGGCCATTAAAATAATAATAAAAAATATTATTTGACATTAAAAAATGCCACGTCAGCACCTAAATTAAAAAAAATTAATTTATTAATTTTAACTAAAGAAAAAAAAATTAAAAACATTTTACATGTTCTTTGGAAGAACTTGTTTTATTTTCTTTTCTTTGTCTTTCTTGTATTTTCTTTACAACCAAACACACTAAAATTCAAAACACAAACTCAGATTTAAGAACACAAACCCAGAAATTAAAAAAAAAAAAACCAACCAAGAACAACAAACCCAGAACATTCAATCCCAAGAACAAAAGAATAGAAACCCAAAATATTCCAAAATTTGTACACAAATTCTTCCACAAAAATCAATTGTACACAAACACCAACCCAGATCTAAATGGTTTTTTTTTTTTTCTTTCCTTTTTTATGTTCTTATCAGAAGCAAATCTGGGTTAGGAGCAATCTGGGTTTGGAGCTTGCTGTCTCCGGCCATGGGTCTCTGGGTATGGAGCAACGACGCCATCCCCGACCATGAAACGACTCCTCGACCACCTCATCTCGTCATCGTCCTCATCAATCGAGTCTCGGCGGCTCGTGGTCATGAGAGGTAGAGCTTGGAGTCTTCGGCATGGGCCTATGGAGTCTCGGCTTCTTCGGCCATGGAGCTTGGAGTCTCTGGCCATGGGTGTCTGGGTATGGAGCAACGATGCCATCCCGACCACGAAACGACTCCTCGGCCACCTCATCTCGTCATCGTCCTCATCAATCGAGTCTCGGCGGCCTGGTTTCGTGGCTTTGGTGAGGGTGCACAGGATAAGAAATGTGGCAGTGAGAAAGACAAAGGAACTGGAAGCCATTTTCAGAAGCTCCGTGTGTGTGTGTGTGAGAGAGAGAGAGAGTGATGGATAGAGTGAAGGGTTTGATTTTTTCAGAAGCCATTTTCTGTTTTTATTTTTTTTTTAGTTTTTAATTTTTTTTTCTTTAGTTAAAATTAGTAAATTAATTTTTTTTAATTTAGGTGCTGACGTGGCATTTTTTAATGTCAAATAATATTTTTTATTATTATTTTAATGGCCACGTCATCTTCCGTTTGCCACCTGTGCAATTTTCGTTTCTAATCTAACGGCAGGGACAAAAACGAAACGCGTTTTCCAGGATAGGGACTAAAAGCGGTAAAAAAAAAATTTAGGGACCAAAATAGAAATCGGGTGAAAATGTAGGGACGAAAATGTGCTTTTCGCCTTTATTTTATTGGGCAAAAAAAAAAAAGTAAAACCCCAGACACAAACCCAAACCCAAAACCCTACACTTGTTTCTTTCTCTCTGCTCCTCACACTCTATCTCACTGTTATCTGTCTTCTTCTCCTTCTTCTCTACAAATGACATCAATTTCCACACTTTGCTAATTCAATCGTCGATGGCCCAATTATCAACTGTGAGTCTCTCTCTCTCTCTCTCTCTCTCTCTGTGTTTGTTTGTTGTAGTAGCTTCATTTCCATACCCAAACAAAAATGTCTCCTCCACTGCTACTGCTACTGCTAGCTACAATCAACACCCACTCTCTCCCTTCCTTCATTTTCCATGCTTTCATATATATATATATATATATATGTATGTATATATATATCAATCTTCCTCTTCTTCTTTTAATTTTCATGTTTTGTTGTAATTTTTGGAAAATTTGAGCGACGAATTAAACTTTTGGTGTTTGGGTTTGCACCCTTTCTTTCTTATATCAATCTTCTTCTTCTGATTTTATCGATGAAGATAAATTTTTTTTTGGTTTGTTTGTAATTTGAGTGAGAAATTAAAGCTTTTGGTGTTTCGGTTTTTGAACTTTGCAGCTAAACTCTTTTGCAAATTAAGAAGAGAAGAGATAAAAATGGCAAGGAAGACGGCCTCACAGCTCCAATCCCTTCAACAACTCTACTTAGGTACCCTAAACCCATTTCTTCTCCTCTTCTCGCCTTTCTTTTTTATGCCTTATTTTGTTGTTTCTGATTCATTCCGACAAAAAAAATAAAATAAAATTACAACCCATTAAACTAAAATATTTTATTATTACTTCAAATTTCTTTGTTCAAAATGGTTCAAATTATTATTAAATTCACCATTTCCTAATAATTTATTATGCTTTTGGGACAATCTGTAATTTATGATATTCTGCTCTCCACCCTACCCACGTGTTGGGGCCCGCTTATTAAGGAGGAGTTTGGACCCACATCTGAGAGATTAAGTTTTTGGGATAATCAGTAATTTATCATAAACTAAAACTCTATTTGTACAATTCTTACTAAACCATGAATAACCATTCATTATTTATTTGTTTCACTACCTATAGATTTAATGTCATATCTTCCATGATAAACTTTTGTGCCATAAAACTATCTAAATTTCATACAGTCCCATTTACACCACTCACTATTGTTTGAGTGGATGGATTATTTTACTTTTCAACCCTATTAGATTTGATTCATCATTGTACTTTTAGAGTTTGATTTTGATGTTTGTTACCATAGTATTACATCCTGTGTGCTTGGGCTGCACATGTTTTTATTTATTAAATATTGTGTGGGTTATAGTTAGCCCAATTGCTAAATTCTCTTGTGGTCAAATAAGAGACCTCGGTTTGAGTGATGCCTACACCAAAAAATTAATTGGTGTCTTAGTCTTATGGGAAAGGAAAATCATCATGGAGTAGACACCACAGGTTCAAATATTTTCATATCTATAATAAATATTGCTATTTATCTTACTTTAATTATATTATTTTATGGTGTCTATTAGAAATCTTTGTTTCGTAGATATCTTTATATTCTGACCTTTTGTTTTTAATATATTTTTTCCTTTTTAATATGCAGAGAATAAGTATCCTACAAAAGAGTTGATGGAAGACAATGCTGCTGCTTTGGGGTTGACGTACAAGCAGGTCCGGGGGTGGTTTATTGAGAGGAGGAGGAGGGATAAAAGAGAAAATGGAAGCATTGTACCATCACATTCCGCTTCAAGTAAGAAAAATCCCATTCTTACTACAACGGGTACTATTGCTGCTAGAAAGGTACTCAAAGGAGACCCTTTGTTGCATAAGGCAAAGGCTTCTTTGTCTTCAATAGCCAATCGCCCATCTACGGTTGAGACCAGGATTCCTAAGAGAAAGAGAAAACCCATTCTTCTTCAGCATTTGTTAACTTCGGATTATATTCTAAAGAAAGTTTTCCGCAAGGAGGGCCCTCCGCTTGGTGTGGAATTTGACTCTCTTCCTTCTCGAGCATTTTGCTATCGTACAGGTATACTCTAAATATGATTATTTGTGTAACATGTAGCTCTTGTTTATTCATATTGCAATAATAATTAGGCTGTTTTAATTCTCTTGTTCTGCATGATAATTGAGGTTGAGATGCATACGGAAACAGTTGGTAGGGAGTTCTTGTTTTTTGATGCTAGTAAAATTAACTCACTGTAGTTCTGTTTTCCTACTGGAATTAGGAAGGCACAGTTGCCATGAAACAAGTCTTTGAGCTTCACCAAGAAACTAAGCATTCTCACATTTTTGAGACATCAAGCAGCTAGGCAGATTGAATGATATCTTTTCCACTATATTTTCATTATCTACTCGTATATTGAAAGTCTCCCCAGGCTTCTTCACTTGTGCAAGAGGCCTAAGGGATGATTTTGGACTAATTATTTTCTGAAATGAGTTGATGGGTATGAAACACACTAAAAGTACTAACCCTGATCACAGAACACAGAATATAATTTGATAGATCACCAACATTTAAAGATGGGATGGTTGAATATGCAAAAATCATTCCTAAGGGTTGATGCACGTGAGGTTTTTTTTCCTGACATGTTTTACTTTTAGCCAAACCTCTTTTCTTTATGCAATGATTGGTAACTTCTATCAATTTTGCAACTAATGGTTGGGGTTAGGATATCAAGTTTTGGGAATTGGGTTGCAAATGCACCATTAATTGGGATGTGCAATTTGGGTTTGCAGTTCTAGTGAGTAGGGGAATCCATCAACTCTGGTACTGGGTTATGGGGTCATGCATTAGTATCCTGAAGCTTGTAGATCAGTTAGGATTGGAAGGTAGATTCCATTATTTTTAATGAGCCCCTTTCGAGGTCCAAGCTGCAGGATATTGGAGGGCAATTTTGGGTTCGTAGTGGCTAACTAATGATGAAAGTTTTATGTGACATTGTGTTGTAAGGCTTGTGTGGGGTAGAATCATAGGAGTTTTCCCTGAAAAAGGATTTGGTGTGCTATGCTCCTGCAAAAGTGGCAAGTAAAACACTTCAAAGAATTCTTTGAGGTACAACTTGATCAAAAGAAAGAATTTTGGGAATTTGGTGTTATGTGTGTAAAAGGGACAAGGAGTTGATGGTTCATTTTTTGTCAATAATGTTGGGATTTTCTCCTTACTCTTTATTCTCTTTAGGTGTTTCTGGTTTCCTTCTAAAATGTGTTAGGGGAACTTCATTGCTTTTCCTCAAGAATGTTTAGGCCTTCCTTGTGGGGGTGGTTATTTTTATTACTTTTTCTTTTCTTGATATTTACATGTACTTTCCACAAATACTGGTGCTTGGAAGTTCTTTAGGGGTGTCTTTATACTTCCTATGAATGGGGTTTTGTTCCCTTTTAAAATTTTCTAACAAATTAGTTACCTAACAATGAAATGATATATAAGGTAATCAAAGACTGATATAGCAGCCTTTTTGGCATTCATTACCCTGTTAGATTTTCTTTTATTCTCCCATTCTCTCTCACAAGATCTTAATTAGCCTTACACTATATGGTTCTTTAATAACATTTTGCTCATAATGTCTTTGCTTGTTTAGATCCTAAAAACTCTCATCCATCTTGCCAAGACAACCAAGGCGCAGGCAAAAGGCTCAAGGTACTTGAGAAAGATTTTTACTTGCCATTCTCTGAAAGTTGTCATGGCCTGCTTTTTTTTTTTTTTAAACCCTGGCCATTACTTGAGAAAGATTTTTACTTGCCATTCTCTGAAAGTTGTCATGGCCTGCTTTTTTTTTTTTTTAAACCCTGGCCACTCTCATTACACTGTCTTTACTAATTTTCACATGAACTCCTTGACTTTTTATGTGTGCGTGTGGGTGGGTGGTAGGTTTCTGAGCAAGCCATCTTAAGTCACCAGGTCTCTAATAAAAAGAGAGCTCCGGCTAAGAAGCATGGTATTGGAAAAGGTTTGATGGCTCCAGGGAAGAAACATGGTATTGGGAAAGGTTTGATGGCTCCGGGGAAGAAACATGGTATTGGGAAAGGTTTGATGACTCAAGCGAAGAAACATGGTATCGGGAAAGGTTTGATGACAGTTTGGCGGGCAACTAATCCTGATGGGGGTGAAATTCCTACTGGTATTGATTATACTGACAGGGAAGTGGTTGTATCTACAGCACCTAAAAAACCACAACATCGGGTGAAAAGATCACAACAAGCTCCTGTGGCTGTAAGTCATTTACTTTTAATTTTATGAAATTTTTTTGTCCATTTACCTTTCTGTATGGGCTTTGTGGATTGATGATCTTATAAATTGATCCTAATGGTTACTTACTGAAAGTTTTCTGACAAGTATTTATATATTTAGAAACAGGTAAGCTTAAGAAATAAATCACAAGATAGGAGGAAACAGTCCACCAGAAGAAGAGAGGTATATAATAAGTTGTTATTGAAATTATGCAGTTTGAGTAGCAACATATAACTTCTTGTTATATGCCAGGTGGAACACAACCAGGATGAGCATCTCAAACAACCAGATATAGTAAAATGTGAACTTGCTTTGGAAGGAGCAATATCTCGAGATTACCTTAATCATGTAGCTATGTTTGTGGATGATGAAGAGCTGGAGCTGCAAGAGTTACAAGCAGGACCAAATCCACTGAGGTGTTCAGATCATTTTGCTGCTAACGGTATACATGGTTGTTCACTATGCAAAGGTTGGTTTTGGAGGAAGAATCCAACAAAGTTCTATATTTTATGTTGAATGCATGTATTATTTGTAGATTTATGGTATTTGAAGTTGTTGATATCTGTAACTTCATTTGAATTGCAGATTTGCTGGCTAAGTTTCCTCCAAATTCTGTTAAGATGAAGCATCCATTCTGTACTCAACCTTGGGATTCTTCTCCAGAGATTGTCAAGAAATTGTTTAAGGTGCATAGTTTGCAAAATTTGTTATCAACTGAATTTTTTAACTTAGTCTTCTACCAAGATATATCATTTGCAAAAGATGCTGCATATTGTCTTTCTGTTGCAGTGACTTTTATAATGCATGTGCTTGATGTTCTTGTTCATGAATTATTTTACCTAGCAAGTGCAAGATATACATTATCTGCTATCCCTGCTACATGCCGAAAAAATTCAGTGACTCCCTACCTCTTATTTGGCTTTTGATTAGCATGTTCATTGGAATATAAAAAATGCTGACAGTATGCTTCTATATATAAAAGCTTTTGTTAATTGTTTTATAATTTAGAAATCTGTCATGTTTATGACTTGGAATTAAGATCGTATAATTTTTAGTTAGTCCAAACTGATCGGGGTTGGCTCTATCCTATCTAAGGTCATATAGTCACTTTGTTATTTATAGCATCCTTCTCTAGACTCTCTTCATCATGTGTTGCAGGACTAAGACATGCTCATTTATTGTTCTGCATGAAAACAAATTAATGAATATACATCTTACTTATCAAAAAAAAGAAAACAAATTAATGAAATAAGTAATAATGTTAAAGCTTTTTTCTTAATTCCTGCATTTTCCCCCTTGTAGGATTTAATAGTGCTTTGTATGTGGAGGCTTTTTGTTGGGATTATTGCATGTTGATTTATCATGCTAAGACTTACGGCTGACTTTTCTTGAGCAGGTTTTCCATTTCCTTTATACTTATGCTGTTGCAGTTGATATATGCTCCTTCACTCTTGATGAATTTGCTCAATCATTTCATGACAAGGTTAAATCTCATTTTTGATCCACTTTTACATATTGAATTTTTGTGTGTTTTTGTGTCTTACCTTATTATTTGAATAACATTTAAATTACCTTTTGTTGGTTTCTTCTTTTCTCTATGCATTCCTTTCAGGATTCCCTGTTACTTGGAAAAATTCATGTGGCCCTTCTCAAGCTTCTTATATCTGAGGTAGAAGCAGAGCTTAGTAATGGATATTTCCCCCCACATTTGAGCATATCCTGCAATTTTCTTGCATTACTTCACTCGGTGAGTATAAAACAATGCAGGTTGTAGTGGTCAACAATTAACTTGATCAACAATAACTTTGTTTATTTTTTAACTGTTTTGTATACTTGTATCATTTTGGGACAAGAAACAAATAATTATAGTGTAATGGATGTGACTGTATGCAGTGAATGTAAATGATTTGGGCCTACCTTTCCACTATTAGGATGTGAAAATGATTGAGGATCTATTACTTCTCAACGATTAGATTTTATAAAGGTCGTGCATAATAAGACGTAGCTGTTGTGAGTTAAGGATTTTTTAAAATGTAGAAAGATAACCACTCTGTAGAATTTTTTCACATATTCTTACTTGATGACACTTTTTTTGTTTGGTTCAAAGATGAACTTGAGGTTGAGGTTTTAGAAAGTTTTCAAAATCATTATTGTAAATAAGTGTAACCATCATTGTAAACTTATAGGGTGCATGTGTAACTTACCACTAAAAGAAATCAGGTGACAAGCAACCTGTGTGGCAGTTGAACTGCCTTCTTCTCAAATAGAACCATAGAGGTCTAAGTAAGTTGAAAAATCTGGTGATACATTTAATTGAATAATGAAGTAATGGTAAAAAGAGAATAGCAACTCATAATAGAAGGGTTCACTGCCCAGATTACAGAAAAAAGCTCACACTCTAAAAACATGATAAAGGGCCTAATGTTTCCACCTTTTCTAAGAATATTCTTTATAAATATGTATCCTGCCTATTAGCAGCCCCAACACTTTTAAAGATCCATGTGCTCTTTGTTTTTTGATAGTTACAATGAGGAGGGTGGGATTTTGAACTCTAGACGTCTTCATTGGAAACACTAGGAGGTGTGAGTTGAGCTACAAGGCTCTTGGCAAAATCTGTGTGCTCTTTGTAGGACATTAGTTTTCAAATGAATTATAATGATGCTTATAACTCTTAATTCTTTTATTATAATAAAATTAAATGGAAGGTCTTCATACTTGTGTACTTTTATTGATGATTTTGGCAGGCTGAAAACCAAAAAGTTGCTCTGGAGTTTTGGAAGAGAGCTTTAAACCCTCTAACATGGACAGAAATACTGCGTCAAGTATTGGTTGCCGCTGGTTTTGGTTCAAAGCAAGGTGCAATGCGGAGGGAAGCCCTTAACAAGGTATTCAAAATATTAACCCTTTCCTAAAAAAAAAAAAAATCGACTCTTGGTGATTTGATTAACTTGGTGTGATAAAATCATAATTTCTGTGTAAAGAAATTTCCCTATAAAAATATAATTTATGTTTAGGAGTCGTAGATAGTACCCCCTTAATTGGTTTCTTATCATATGAAATTTGATCAATAATGAGAAATAAGATTATTTGGCATTTCAAAAGATTTGAATATGTGCAAAAAAAAGAAAGAAAGTCTTTTAATGGCAACAAGCAGAAATTTTTGGTTGAACTTTTAACTTTGTGCTCTTTGCTAAAGTGTGGTTTTGGCCATCTTTTTGGTTTAACTCAAACTCTACTTTGGGACCTTGGGTTTAGAAAGTCAAACAATCTTTTTTTTTTTGATAGGTAAACAGAAAACTTTTATCAAAGGGTGAAAAAAATAAAAGAGTTCATGATTAGTCTCAGTAAAACCCCAGCAACGAGACCACTCCATTAGACTTCGTTGGCATAAAATCTTTAACTCCTCCAACGTTTTCTCTTTATCTTCAAAAGATTGACGATTTCTCTCCAACCACACAATCCACATTAAGCACCCTGGAACCAAGTTCCAAATTTCCGAATTATGTTTCCCAAGCCACTGATGCCAACTAGATAACAAACCCGTCACCAAACCCGGCATAACCCAATGAATACCAAAAGCTTGAATCATGAAAGCCCATAGGGAGTGAGTAACAGGACAATGAAGAAGAAGGTGGTCTACCGACTCCCCATCACAGCAACACATACAACACCAATTAGCCAAAGGGCGACCCTTAAGCATTAGATTATCCAGAGTGAGGATCCGACCATGTGCAGCAGTCAACAGAAAGAACGCCACGTGCTTAGATTATCTAGACAATCTTGACATTATACTCATATAACTCTAAAGGGTTGGTCTACTGGTTCCTTGAACGCATGATTTCTCACCATAATGTCTTGAGTTCAAATTTATCCATTACTGCATGAAGGGTTGTACATATCTGGGAATTGGTTACGTGCTCAAGAGTATTGGACACGTTGTTAGCCAAAAAAGAAAAGACTTTATACCCATACAGAAATTCATAGGTTTATTAAGTAAATGGGTTACGTATTTAATCTCTAAAAAAGTGTGTTTTAAAAATCAATATCCATTTTTGACATTGATTAAACCCCAAACTATGGTGAACATCCCTACTTGTGGCTAACAGAATTGAAAAGTTGCAAAGGGACTTTTTGTGGGGTAATAACAAGATTCATTTGGTAGGATGGGAAAATGTGTGCGCCTATGGCCAATGGTAGTGTAGGTATAAGGAAACTAACTACATTCAATAAAGCTTTACTAGGGAAATGGCTTAGACAGTTTGGAAACGAGGGGACTCGGCTTTGGAGGGTGGTAGCTTTGAAGTTTGGGGAAGAGTGGGGGAAGGGACTTATAAGTTGGGTAGGGGTGCTTATGGTGTGGATTATGGAGAGGTATCCGTATGGGTTGGGAGGATTTTAGCAAAAATACTCTGTTGTTAGGATGGGGAGTAGAGTGAGATTTTAGCAAGATGGGTGGTGTGGGGATCAACCTCTCCAACTAGCTTTCTCGGGGCTGTATGGTATTGCCATTGATAGGGAGGCCTCCTCTGAGTCTGCTTTGACAGGGCTAGGGGTGGGGGTAGGAGAAGTTGGGATGTTCATTGCATTCGGGATCTTAATAATACGGAGTTGGACATAAGGGAGGCTTTTCCTCGTATCTTGGAATCCTATATTCCTTCAATGGATATTGGGGTCTGGATGAGAAGGAAGTTAAGCCTAGGGATTTTGACATCCGCTCTTATTATAATAAGTTGCGAGGTTCTTCTTCAATTGTCTTTCCTTAGAAAGGTATTTGAAAAGTTAAGGCTCGTGTTTCCTTCTTCGTTTGGATTGTAGCTTGGAATATGGAATTAAATTCTTACGGGCAAATTTGAGACTTAGGGGTTTTTATTTTGTTGACTTGTTCATCATGTGTTGTCGTTGTGGGGAGACTATGGATCATTTACTACTTCGTTGTGAGAAGGTTCATCGGTTGTGGATTTTTTTTTTTTTTTTTAATTTTTAATTTTTTTAAATCTTTTGGTATTTTGTGGGCCTTACCAAAAACAGTTCTTGATCTACTTTTTGGATGGTGGAATTGGTTGGGAAAGCACTCATTAAACATTTGGAATTTAGTTCCGTTGTGCTTATTGTGTTGTCTCTGGAAGGAACACAATCGGCGGATTTTTGAGGATTTGGATAGTTCTAGAGATCAGTTGCTTGCTTTCTTTAGTGGATCTCTATTTGATTGGTCTTGAACTTGGGGACTCACTTCTAGTGATTCTCTCCCTTCTTTCCTTTGTTCTCTCCTCTTTTGTAATTAATTTTCTTTATTGTTTTTTGTTTTCCAGTTTGTTTCTTTCTTTGAAATTTTTGGTTTGCTTTGTGCTTTTCATGTATAAAGTAGCCTTTTGAATATAAATCTTTCCATGCGCTTAGGTTTGATGAATAGAGTTCTTGTTCCTCAATCCCACTAGGGAAAAAAATGTGTTACACATGACAAGTAAATTTGGTTAAGTAGATGTTTCCTCCTTCATAAGCCATGGCCGGATGCCCTCGTAAAGAATGGGCTTCAAGAATTCTGCTCAGTTATCATCTAATTCATATTGAGTAGCTCTTTTCTCTCCTTTAATTTTTTTAGTTTATTTTAAAATCCACGTACTTGCGGTTAAATCCTTTACCATTGCACACAAATCCCTCTGAATATTTAGAATTAGACTGCAAGAACTGGCATCATGATAAGGGTATGGACTCTCAATAGATTAGGGAGGGAGATTGTTGAATTTAGGATATAACCTTCTTTCAGTGTGACTTACTAAATATGAGTTGTTTGAATATTTGAGTGCATGTGCTTTTCTCTTCTTATGTATGGAATTTGTTGCTTTAATGCTCATAGAAGCTGCAGGATGAGCGTTTTTGTTTTTTATTTATTTATTTCAATTGGTTCTTCTACTTTCTACCCTAAATAAAAATCTTTTGTTCCTGTAGACCTGATGATATGTGTAACATTTAACTTTTGAATTTTAATCTTCCACGTTTCTGTTGTCTAGGAAATGAACCTCATGGTGAAGTATGGTCTACGCCCAGGTACTTTGAAGTGCGAATTGTTTAAAATTTTGTCAGAGCAAGGAAATAATGGGTTGAAAGTTTCTGAGTTGGCAAAGTCATTGCCGGTAAGTTACTAGAATGTGGAGTTCACTTGTTAGGTTAGGAGAGAAAGGATGTTGACCATGTTGCTGTTATCATTCTCACTATCACCATTACTTTTGAAGGATGATAAAAAAGTGTTCTGGTGAATTATTTTTTTTTTTTTTTTTTTTTTTTTTTTTTTGAAGATTGCTGAATTGAATATTGCCAGTACAACTGAAGAACTGGAGCCTTTAATATGTTCATCTCTTTCAAGTGATATTACGTTATTTGAAAAGATTTCATCATCTTCCTATCGTCTTCGTATTAGTTCTGTTGCAAAGGAAGTCGATGAATTTCAATCTGACACTGAGGACTCTGGAAGTGTTGACGATGATCCTAATGACTGTGGTCCATGTAGTGACAGCGATGATTCGGGTTGTGAATCAGGAAATTCCAATTCAAGAAAGTTTAAGTATATGAACCATCATAAAAGTCAAAATAACATGCTGATTGTACACAATGAAATCGATGAAAGCCATCCAGGAGAAGTCTGGTTGTTAGGATTGATGGAAGGTGAATATTCAGATTTAAGCATAGAGGAAAAGTTGAATGCATTAGTGGCTATAACTGATCTTCTTCTTGCTGGATCCAGTTTCAGAGTAGAGGTAATCTATAGACCATTATAGCAATGTTCTTTATTTTGAAGTGCTTTTGTTGTTTTCCTCTGTGTGTGTGGCAAGTGACCTATTAATGAAACTTCTGCAGCCCTTCGTACTATAACTCTGTTCAAAAGTGAATGTTCCTATATTACTTATGATATGTAACCAAATGAATATGATGATTTAGGACATTCTTCTTGCTTCTTACCATATCTTCATCTTATCAAATTGGACGTCATTTTCAGTTTAACAACTGTGGTTTCATCATCAATTTACTGGGTCTTTTGTTGCTCTGTTGTTGACAGGTTTATAAATAGTGCACAATATAAATGTCTTTACATTAATCGCATAGCAATTCAATTTTCACGTGATCTATTGATTTTTATGTATACAACTGTAGCTATGATTTTTAAATGGTTTTGGTAATGCTGGATAATTCATCGTACTTTCACTTTCGTGATTATTTCAATCGATGATTGAAGCTTATTTAGCTATTTTCTATATAGGATCCAACACAAGCTATTGCTGAATGCACACCTAACATCCATCATTATGGTTCTGGTGCAAAATTAAAGAGGTCATCAGCTAAACAACATAGCATTGACAGGCCATCTTGGGGCTATGCTGGACAAATGCATAGTATACAAGAAGCATACTCATTATTTAAGTTTCATCCAGTTGATTCTTCAGTGTCAATATCAAAGTCTTATGAGAAGGAGAGGTCCTCTGGTGAAGGAGAAAATGTAAAAGAAAAAGAAGTTGAGTCAGGTTTGCATCTCATGCAATCTGTGTTTTTGGGGTCTGATCGCAGGTACAATAGATACTGGCTTTTCTTGGGCCCTTGTAGTGCATTGGGCCCTTGTAGTGCATATGATCCAGGCCATAGGAGGGTTTACTTTGAATCTTCTGAAGATGGTCACTGGGAGGTGATTGATACTGTAGAGGTACCCTTCTGAGCCTTTGTTATAGTCTGTAGCCCTTTCTTGAGAATTATATTTATTAGACATTTTTAACTAGTAAAACTACACTTGTCCATTTCTAATCATCTGTTACCTCCTGTCCATATTTAACTGCCACTATTTTCTTGTTTTTTCTTCAACCCAATGCAGGATTTGTGTGCCTTGTTGTCAGTTTTAGATGAAAGAGGTAAGCGGGAGGCTATCCTTATTGAATCTTTGGAGAAGCGACAAGCATTTCTCCGTCAAGCAATGTCAAATAAAATAGTAAAGAGTGCTGGAACCAGACATTTGACACAGTCTGATCAATCTGAGCTGGACATGGTCAGAGAGGACAGTTGTTCTCCAGTATCTGATGTAGACAACCTAAGCCTGACTGAGACTATAAAAGATTCTTTGCCTTCATCAGGGGCTGTTGTTCTAGATGTTGGAAATAAGGGAGAAGAACAACAAGAAAGATGGAACCGACTACAAGAATTTGATTCCTGGATATGGAATTCTTTTTACTCAAATCTTAATGCTGTAAAACATGGTAAAAGATCATATCTTGATTCACTTGCTAGGTGTGAAAGTTGTCATGATCTATATTGGAGAGATGAGAAGCACTGTAGGATATGCCATACCACATTTGAGCTCGATTTTGATTTAGAAGAAAGATACGCCATCCATGAAGCCACATGTAGGGAGAAAGAAGACTCTGAAATTCTGTTCCCACAGCATAAGGTTCTATCTTCACAAATCCAGTCTCTGAAAGCTGCAATCCATGCAATTGAGGTGGGTTTCATTTGTCTACTAGCTTTGTGTGTGTTTGTGTGTGTGTGCGCGCGCGCGTGTGTTAAGCTGACATGCTCTGCTAAGGAATTTGGCAATATATTGGGAGGAGGGGTGCTTCTTCATAGTGGAGTTGCAATGACCAGGCCCTGGTGTTTTTTAGGAATTCTATATTTTGTTTGGGCCTAAGGAAATTATAACACTAAATGAGGTTCAGATAGGATTGATGGTACAGGGTTGAGGAATTGACACGTGCATAGAGAACCGGAATGGCTATATAGAGTTGTGCTTTTGGACTCTTGTGGTTGATTTTATATCTATCAACTCTAAGGCCTAACTTTATGATTCTGTAAGGTAGCTATGGAATATGCCATTGCTTTATGGTGCCAATAGTTTAATTGGTAAGACACATGCATATGATTGACGAAAGAATGCATCTCTCAACAGGCTGGAATGGTGAGAGTATTTGTGCTGTCAATCTTGACAAGCTGGGATTCTTATCCAACTACACATAATTAGGATATTGCTTAATGGTATTTGGGCTTACAACATTTTGTGTAATTAATAGGCAATGGTAAATTTGACAAATATTGACCCAGTGTAACATGGACTTACATCTCACATGCCCACACCCCACCCCCCTAAAAAAAAACAAGAAAAAAAAAGAAAAAAGAAGAAGAAAAGTAATAGCCCTTCACATGTTTGATTTTAGGAGTTTCCTGTCGATGTTGAAAAGGTACACTTGTGTCTGTGTCAACTTAGTGTGGATATTTTCTGTCTTCATCAAATAAAAACCTTTTTCTATTATAAAAAAGAATATAGATGATGTATAGCATTCAATTCATTTTACGTGCAGTCAGTCATGCCTGAAGAAGCGCTGGTAGGTGCTTGGACAAAGTCTGCTCATAAGCTTTGGGTCAAAAGGCTCCGACGCACCTCTTCTATGGCTGACCTTTTGCAGGTTTTTCCCCCCTTCAAATATATATGAATTTATTATTTTATTTTTCTATAAGTAGCAAGAGCAGTTTCTGGGTGTAAATCTTGCAGGTTGTTCTCTTAACTGCACATGCTTATTCGTTCTACTTCATAAATCTTATAGGTTCTTGCTGATTTTGTTGGTGCCATCAATGAGGACTGGTTGTGTGAATGCAATGGTCAGCAAGTTTCATTTAATATTATTGAAGAGACTATTGCATCCTTTGCATCTATGCCGCAAACATCATCTGCGGTTGCACTTTGGTTGGTGGAATTGGATGCCTTAATTGCTCCCTACTTGGAAAAAGTTCGTTTTCAAAAGAAGCCAGAAATCTTTACTAAAGGTAAATGTATCTTTATCTGTCATATGCATTTTATTCAAAACATCATAAATTTCAACTCATGGGACTTCCCGATTTGTTTATCAATTTGCAATTTGCTGAATTGATTTAGGCTCAAATCCTTTTTCCAAGTATAAGTAGAGAAAGTACAGGCAGATTGTTAATAATTTGAATTTTACAATTTAGTTGTGGTCCTTTTGTGAACCTACTGTCGTTGTGGATGCAGGCATATTTATGATGATAGGTGAATAGTGTCTTTGTGCAGTATTCTTTATGGTATAATATTCACTGTTACTAATAATGATATATATATATATATATTTATATTTATAAATCTGGTACAGTGGTACTTATAATAAGATGGAGGTTGAAAATAGCTGCTTAGGGAATTCTTTTCTTTAATTTTCAAAAAGAAGTGTTTTCTGGAGAAGAATCTCTATCAAAAAATTTGCTATAGAATAATGTTATATGTAATATTTAAAAGATAAATTGTACTTATAAACAAAGAAAAGGAAAGAAATAAATGATTTCTCCACATAATATGAATTGCTTTAATTTTTTAAGAAAATAATTATAGACTTAAACCTGCAGGCTGCAGCTCACTTTTTTTGTGGAAAATTTTTCCTTATAAAATTGTTCTGATTAAACAAATGGGCCTTGATGTAATCTATTTTGTTCATGGAAGATTTCTTGATACTTCTTTGTTTGAAGTGGTTTATGTTTAGTACAATCAACAATCTATTCCTTTCCTTTTGTTTTGATCCCTGTGTCTGTCTTCCCAATGGTGGTGATCTGCTAGGCTGATTCAATCTGGCATGACATGTGTCCATTTGACAAACTGTCGATGGTAGAATACTTTAAACCTTGTTAGGAAAGATTAATTAGGTGTTTGTCCATTTTTATCAAAGATCACTTGCTTTCTGTGGTTCGAGCCCCACCTCCCCTCCTCCACCTATAAAAAAATCAAAGATCTCTTGCTCCTCTAAATGAATTGTATCTTACTAATTATAAGAAGGGGCAAAGGGAATGTGATCGATGAATAGATCAAAGAACTGGGTTCTTTGTTAGTTTGTTATGGCTAAATAAATGAAAAAAAACAGGAAAGTAATAAATCCCCTAATTTAAACACTTCATTAGGAACCGTAACAAGTTGCACTATGTCTTTTTGGAGCTAGATTGCAGAACCCATCTGTTACATATATATTCTGGAGGTAATTTTTGTAATTTTCTTATTACATTGGCTTACATCCCATGCTATACTTTACACACACACAGATTGTTGATGTATCCTCTTTAATCATAGTGGTAGTGATATTTACTTACTGCAAAAACTAGTTGGGATGCATAGTTGCTATGATTTTTTTCCCAGAGTGGCTGGATTCTGGAAATAGATGCGAGTTATTGGTTGAAACTTGAAATTATAATACATTTTGGTTTTGCACATGAATATTTTTAGTGAGTTCTCTTTTGAATATCTAAGTTACATTTTCAGCTAGAATGCTCTTTTGCATTGCAGGTAGGTGCGCTCCAAAGCAATCAATGCAGCTTTCTTAAGATGCTTATGCTAGTAGGAATTAGTATCTCCATATCTGAGGCATTGAGGAACATTTTACATGTTCATTTTTCTCATTGTCACAATATCACCCAAATATCTGTTGCGGAATCAGTGAACAGTTGTTGGCTATAGTGGCTTTTAGTTTTGAGGGGCATCACCGATGCTTTTTGGGTTTTGAATGGAAGGTGCCAGTGGCAAATATCTTTTTTGTACAAAGTACTGCTCTTGACTCCATTCCTTTTTTTTGTTGTCAATATAAACTGATAGCTTGAGCTATTGAATGTTGTACAGCATTAGATTAGATATATTCAGGAAAGCAAAGTCTTTGGTTCATTAACTTTCACAAGCCCTCTTAATTCATTACATTAATGTAGTCGAGGCCTCTTTCAAGTTGCAACCTTTTGTGTTGATAAAATAAAGTTTTGTGAATGTCTACTTTTCAATCTACTTAAAACAAATAGAGGAGTAAATCTTTGGCAACGTATGCTTCTTTTATTTGTTCTCTTTTTCATTTTCCTATATTTCAATGTACACAGTGAGGAAGAAAAGGGTAATCTTTTTACTCTCTCTAGGAGTTCACAGAACAGGAATTGTTTGAAATTTGGCATCTTCTGCGTCTTTCTTTTCTTTTTTCTTATTATGGTTAGACGGAAAATTGGAGAGACTTGTTGAGGGAGAGGAACTTTCCAGTTCATTAAAATATCTATGAAGATTTCTACTCGCATTTTATGTTGTTTTGTTAATATAAACTCAGCGGCTGCTCTAGAATGACAATATTTGTGTTTCTGCTATGCACTTTGCTGTGTCAGTTCACTTTGTTGTGTCTGATTCACTGAGATTTTTTTGAACTGTTCTGTTGTTTGGATTGGTGTTTATGGGTTTTTTTTTTTTTTTTTTTTTTTTACACAGTGAGGAAGAAAAGGGTAATCTTTTTACTCTCTCTAGGAGTTCACAGAACAGGAATTGTTTGAAATTTGGCATCTTCTGCGTCTTTCTTTTCTTTTTTCTTATTATGGTTAGACGGAAAATTGGAGAGACTTGTTGAGGGAGAGGAACTTTCCAGTTCATTAAAATATCTATGAAGATTTCTACTCGCATTTTATGTTGTTTTGTTAATATAAACTCAGCGGCTGCTCTAGAATGACAATATTTGTGTTTCTGCTATGCACTTTGCTGTGTCAGTTCACTTTGTTGTGTCTGATTCACTGAGATTTTTTTGAACTGTTCTGTTGTTTGGATTGGTGTTTATGGGTTTTTTTTTTTTTTAATTTAAAATTTAAAATTTAAAATTTGATTGCAATGCACATGTACAAAGATGCACATACAAATACTGAGTTGCAGTGACACATCAATTGATTCATAACAGTTATTTTTTAATAGATATGAATTGGCAATAAGAAATAAATCAACCTCTTAACCCAAGTGGCGTAGTACAATATAACCAAAACTGAACTTTCTATACTGCCTATCCCTAACTGAAAATTTCAAAATTGTAGGGATACTTATACCAATGTTAACAGATAATACAGTATCCAGAGTTTGCTTGTACAATCTAAATAGAACCTTTCATACCCCTATCATTGTATTTGTAGTGTCTCTCCATGAAAAAAGGGATATAAATGTCAATTGATGTTCAGGCTGGAACTTGTCATCATAGTTGAAACAAAGACCCTTTTTCCTTCTTTCCTTCATTTGAGCAGGTGACAATCTTTGTAGCGGAAGCTTGAATCAGGAATCCAACTTAACCTCAAGTTTTGGGCCTAGAATTCAAGGGTTGGGCAGATTCAAAGGAAGATTTATAATCTTTACGACTAATAATCTGATATTCTTCTTGGATTTTGTCCAATCCAAAGGCTTCATTGAGATTGTCGAGGCTAAATATCTTCACAACTAACCTCACATCATCCTTAAGGTCACTAAGGAAACAACCCAGCTTATGATTCTTTGATAAACCATTGATTCTATTTGACAAAGCCTCAAATTGCCCTTTTTTAATGTTGGACTCTTACCTAATTATGTTTTATTTACTACTTTGGATCTTGGTTTGTATTCTAACCATCATTTAATGGGTATGGATTTACTTTATTATCCATTATTACTTTAAATTTGATAAATGTTTAAGAATATATACAAAAATAAATGTTTAACAATATATAAAATATATATATTTAATAAATAATTAATACACGTATCTCCAATGCATCGTATCTCAAGTTTTTCAAGAAATATTGTGCCTCTATACCTGTACCCGTATTTGTACATGTGCATCTTAGCAACGTGCATGCTTAGGGCTAATGTTCATGACCCATTTTTCTACTATTCAAGACCCTAGTCCATAAAGGCTCAAAATCATTCTAATAAAGTTAGACTGCTAAAGCCACAAACTGCACTGTCAATAATGAGGCCCAGTAAGGACAGGGGGCAGAACTACACTTGGGCTGGCCCTCCTTAGATTTTGAAAAATTAACTAGTAATATGCATAGACTATACAAAAATTCTAACTTTTGACCCTAAATTGTATATACTTGCCCCCCTCCCCAAATATTTTTACAAATTGACCCATGAAATTTCCCAAATTGTTTTAATCAAACCATCCCTTTGCAGCGTTGACCCAAAATTTAAGGATGACTTAATTGACAATAAAGATGACCACGGTAGAAATCTGAGCCACTCTTGAAGGGTGACTAGTTCACGAACCAAGTCTGTAATGAGTCCAACCCATTGATAATCAGCTCAGGGGGGTTCAATTTGGTTGGAAAGGGAGTGAAATCTGGGCAGCATGTATTACAAAATTCATGCACATGCATCAAGTGGTCAAGTCCAAGTCAGCCAAGGTGTCCAAGTCTTGTCCTTATTATTTTCTTCATTGGACTTCTTTGGGAATGAACTCTTGGCTGCCCAAAGAGTTGGACTTCTTTGTGAGCATAAGAATATCTGAGGATAGGGTTATAAAAATAAAAGAAAGAAAAAGAAAGAAACTCTGAATTATTTTAAAGGATAAATAAGTAAATTCCATTAACATTTCTTGATGTTTGGACTAATACTAATTAAGTTTAAGATTTTTTAAAATTAACCAATTTGGTTTCTAAATTCTAAAACCAACTTAGTTTCTAAAACTGTTGAGAAAAAATAACTAAATGTTTAGAAACTAAATTGGTTAATTTTGAAAAATTTTGAACTTAGTTGACATTAACCAAAACCTCAAAAATATGTTAGCGGATTATTGGAGCTCTTATATTTTGGTAAGCCATCCTTGTCTCCTAGTTCTGGTTAAGAATGACTAGTAAAAAGTGAGAAAATAGGTTGCGTGCTTTTCCGGTTGTTGAACTTTTGTTGGTATCTAACTACCATTGGTGGTTATTTGGCCACGTGTTTTGTGTTTGCCCATAAAACTTAAACTCTTGGCTACAAACAAAAAGGAAAAAGAAAAATAGGTCTCGTCTACCAGTACGTTATCCATAATCCAAGCACTTAAAAATCATAATCATTATAGGTGTGAGTTTAGATAGCGTTAAATGAGCGTTTTCTGCATTCTGCGTATTATCTGTGGGTCCTATATGTACTATTTACAAATTTACAAAAGTTATTCAAATATAGATTTTTAACAAAATTTGAGTTATACAGTACTATTCACACATTTAAAAATTATTTTGCTACAGTATTTTTAGAAATAAATTTTTAATTTTCAACTAGTAAGCAGTATCCAAACACACCATAGCAAACAAATAAATCAGTGATAGATCGAGGCGATGAATCAAGCACGAGTTTTCAATAAAATAAGAGACAGGTATATTTTTTCCATCCATCAACAATGGTCATCAAGTTTTTATTATTATTATTTAAAAAGAAAAAGAAATTAACGTTCTCATATTTAGTAAGTCAAGGATAATGGGTGCAATAGATTTGAAAGACATGCCCCGCAAATTTCATTCACCACGTTATCTATCTATAAAATTTTTAGATGTCCTATTTTATGGATGTCCTATTGTTTAGAATTGAAGTAATATGACCAAAGTTGAAAAATGTCACTTAAATCAAGCATGGTTAAATTTGCTAAAAAAAGAAAATAAAAATGAATATATATATATATATATTGTTAGTTTTAGATCCTATAAACTAAATTGTTTAACCTAATTAATTAACTAAATGAATACTTAGGTTTATTATTCGGATTTAGTTTAAAACAAAACAATCATATCATGCAAAGCAACAAAAAAATAAATAACACAACGATATGATGACTCCGAAAAATTAAACCGGTAAAAAACTTGAGGAGGATTTAACCTAGCTATCTTTGAAGTAAAAAGCAAATCCACTAAAGAAAATCGAAATTTACAATAAGATTTATACCACTAACATCCTATTGCTACCACATATAGAACTTATTAACACGACCACGTGCAAGCTCCGAATTCACGAATTTCTTCTCTATTAGGCCTTTGCAATGCAAGCACCCACACTTGTGATAAAAAAAAAAAAAAAAAAACACAAACTCTCTTGTTTGTGACTTTAAGACCACCCTTGAAAGTTTAGATCATCAACACTTTTGATGACTAGAGAAGGCAGTAATTTCTACAACACCAGATCTTGAGATTCTTCAAGGAATAATACCGGTAGAAGATATTAGAGAGTTTTTTGGATACAAAATCCTAAATACAAAAGAGGTACACTATTCTCTCTCTGAAAAGCCTTATTAAAAACATGCTTAGGGTTTCCTTTTTATACTAGAAGAAGTAGATCTATAACCCTAATCCTTAATGGGCTTGAATTGCTGTTTAGGCCAACTTAAAATTTTGCAGATACGTGTTTCGATCGGTCGAGCCAGTTCTTCGATCGATCGAATTAGGCAGTTTTTGAATTATCTTTTCTGCAGCTTGCTTGTTCTTGGATCTTGACTTGTATCACCTTAAGTATTGTCTAATAATACCTATAGACTCTAAGATTTATATCTAGACAAGTTTGTATTCACAATTTGCCAATTATTCTAAATTTTTAGAACCTAACACACACACACACACACACACATATATATATTAAAGCATTGACATTGAATGTGCTAAAGAAATGCTATCTTAAGACACCAAAAACTTATTTTGTTTATTTTAACGTAACATTTGATAATAATTAAACACATCACCCATTAAAATAACCTAAAATAAGATCAAATTTTTATTAAAAAGAAAAAGACTCAACCACAACCAAAAGTAAAGAGACTTGACATAAGTGACACGTGAGAGGAGAGAGGAGAGGAAAATAAAGAATAAACAAGTAATGGAAAATGTTTATCTTAAAATTCAAGCTCCTCATGTATTTTTTTTAATTAAATATGAATTTTGAAAATCTAACCATTATATTTAATGTTTAAATTTTTATGGTAAAAAATTATACATAAAAAATAATAATTTTATTATTTAAATGGTAAATAACATTCTATTTGAATGAAACTTGATATGCATGTTAAAAACAGAAACATAAAAAACATACCATTCAACGATTAAATTTTTAGAATCACATTTAATAAAAATATATAGGAAGAATTTGAAAGGTTTTTTTTCCAAACTAATTATAATAGCATTTGGTACTATACACTGATAAAACACATCTAATGAAACTCACGTTTTGCTCTTTGCCTTTTTAACGTGCTAAATGCTAAGAATTTAATATTTAATGCATCCAATTCTAGTTCTCTTATATATTGAAATTGAAATAGTTTGACAAAATATATATATATATATATATACAAACATATTGAAAAAGGCCATTTAAATCAAGTATAGTTGAAAATTTTAAAAAAAAAAAAAAAAAAAAAGAAGAAGAAGGAGTAGAAAAGAGGAGGGAAATAAATCAATAATTAAAAATATTAGCTAAAATGTGGACCAGGCAGAAAAAGTGTAGTAGAATATTCAATGTTCACGTGTTTTATTTAATAATCACACGTCTGCTTTTACAAACACAACTATTTAGTATTTTTCACAGATTAATATGCGTCTCTGATTCTTTTACATAGTTTCGTTTGGAACGCAAGAAAAACAGCGCCCATTTTCTTGCACCATCTTCATTCTCAGACTTATTTGCTTGCCACCCATCAAAGATTTTCTTGTTTCTTCAATTGGGTATTCACCGTTTTTTCATTACCTTATTCTTTTGCTATTTTGTGATATTAATTCATCTGGGTTTTCATTTTCACCTGCCATTCTTTCTTCTTTGCTGTTATATACCGAACATTCTAATTACTATTTGACTTTTTTTTTGTTTGAATATTTCACTATGTAGTATATATTGGTTTCATTTGAATTTCACTTTGAAATGATTGTTCATGAATTGAAATTCTGATTATATATCACAACTTGCTACTTTGTTTTTTTGGTTTGTTTGGTAATATGAATTGGGTTCTTTACCAATCAGAATGTTGATTTAGTATTTTTGTTTCTATGCTTGTCTAGATTTTCTGTTTCTCAGCTACCAAATAGAGGGTAATACATATTATTATTCAGTTCTTTTACACTTTTTAAGGTTCAATAATAATCTGATGTTTCAGCTGTCATTTCTCAATTGATTTAGTTCTTTTTTTTTTCCAGGATTTCAAACATTACAGATGCACTTCTGAAAAAAGTTTATATGTTGATGATTTATATGTTTCTGATTTTAGTTTGTACTATGCAGGTGTCTTGAATTAAATAGGAGATTTTGGATTCTTTTTTACCAAAAGGATTTTGAGTATAATACACTTTGTTTAATTTGATTTATAGAAGAATTGTATTGATGGGAACTTCTGAAGCAGTTCTGCAAGTTTTGTCTGGGGCTGTACCTCGTCTATTTCATAGTGACTCATGTTTTAGCACGTCGGATTCAATATATGCTTCTAAATTTCGTTTAAAATGTTCGAGGAGAAGGGCCTCAAGGTATCTGCAGTTTCTCAAGTGTTCAAGTGTGCTGCAGTATGGAGTTCGAGGGATAGGAAGTGGTGTTCCCAATAAAAAAGCTGATCCTTCTTCGCTTCAAATTTGCAAATGCCAAAAATCCGAGAGTGTAAGTGGGGTAACTACGGAAGATGGAAATGGGGCATGGTATGTTGACAGTGCAAAGAACTTAAATCCCATTAATGGTATGGTGAATGCGCCAAATGTTCTGGAGTTTCAGGATCTTCAACATTTGAAACAAGAAAATGAGGGTTTGAAATCTAACAGTGCAAATGGTACACTAAGAGATACCTTTCACAAGATTAGTGTTGATTCCATTGAGGATGAAGCATGGGACCTACTCCGGGAATCTGTGGTGTATTATTGTGGTAGTCCTATTGGAACAATAGCTGCAAAGGACCCGACAAGTTCCAACACGTTGAATTATGATCAAGTTTTCATACGAGATTTCATACCTTCTGGTATAGCTTTCCTATTGAAGGGGGAGTATGATATTGTTCGGAACTTCATCCTTCATACACTTCAGTTGCAGGTAATGCAAAGGGCTTTCTGGAGAGAAATCAACCTATGAGGTTGTTCCATAATACTCACTGCTTAACAACGGAAACAATTTATTTACCTAGCTTGTTTTGTCAAGTTACATTATGTTCACCATTGGTTGATTCACATATTAATTCAATTCTGTGTTATTTGTTTTCCTCTCATATTTCTTGATGTCTTTTTTGCTTGGGTGGAAGTATACTCAGTGTAGTTTGTGTGCCACTGAATTGTGTTTATAGAATTATACATGTGATATGTGTGTGTGTGTGTGTGTGTGTGTGTGTTTAATGAGGGTGTCTAGAGCTTTTCAAGCACCTGATTATTTCCTTGGGTGTGTGAGAGATGCATTTATTCAATTAGTAGTTGTTATAGTAGATTGTAATTTATTTTTTTTGGAACCATCTACTTGAAACTTTCTTTGCATGCAATTGTTAAAATGAACTTGGTGACATGATTCTGTAATGAAACTTTCCTTATGTACAACTGTAGATATGATATTTTTTTTTTTTATAAATGCAACTGTAGATATGATAAATATAAGACAATTGCTTATTTATATGTAAATGTGTGAATGTCAGTGGCTTTGCAATACAAAACTGTGTCAGATTTTTATATATTTTTAAAACATAATATCAAATAGATAGCTTATACATGTACATTCTGCTTATATGCAAATCTTGGTTGGAAATTCAAAATTGATGCCCATTTGAGAACATTACTTGTAAGAGGTTGGTATCTTACTAACTATCCTTATAAGATGATTAAGTGCTTGTTTTTTTATGTATTCATCCTATTAATTACCCATGGCACCATGAACTGCAGAGCTGGGAGAAAACAATGGATTGTCACAGTCCTGGTCAAGGGTTGATGCCAGCTAGTTTCAAGGTGCGTACAGTTCCCTTGGATGGTGATGATTCTGCAACAGAAGAGGTATTGGATCCTGACTTTGGAGAGGCAGCAATTGGCCGTGTCGCACCAGTTGATTCTGGTAAATATTTTTATCATCAGCTCAACTGGATTTCTTTAAAAGAAAATATTTTCATTCATTAGTTCCTTCTGGTGCTGAATCTGTATTTGTAATATTATGTCAATTTCAGGATTATGGTGGATTATTTTATTACGTGCCTATGGAAAATGCTCTGGGGACCTGTCTGTTCAGGAGAGAGTTGATGTGCAAACAGGAATTAAAATGATTTTAAGGCTATGTATTGCTGATGGTTTTGATATGTTCCCTACGCTATTAGTGACAGATGGTTCCTGCATGATAGATCGGCGAATGGGAATTCATGGTCACCCTCTGGAAATACAGGTATATCAGATGTCATATCATTCTTCCATGGTCACTTACATATAATTTACAGAAGACACCATGATTATGGATCATGAAGCAATTGCTTGTGGCTGGAAAACTTGGAGGAAGAGAGGACAAAAATCATTGAATGATTTCTATTAATTACTTTTTAGGAATATCTGGATTTTTTGGTGTCACTGGGGTATGAAAATTGATATTTTGTTAGAGTAATTAATGATTAGTAATAAAGAAAAAGCATAGCTCGGTTGTTGGAAAGATGTTGATGAACTTTTAAATAATTCTAATGGGATTATAAAACTTGACATGGATATAGGAGTTGGGAAGGGTAATTGAGGTTGAAAGATTAGATTTTAAGCTTGTTGAGGCTTGTCATTCCACAAAGGAATTCAAAAGCGTTACCTCTTGCTAATAATTTTGTATTATCAACAAACTAACAAAAATACAGTGTACTGACGAGGTTAAAAAGGTTCTGTTGATCCTCAAAGGAGAAACACTGATTTCTTGAGAATAATTTTGGAGTGTTAGGGATTTGGTTGATGGTTACTTGTTTTGTAACACTGGAAAGAAGGTTCAAGAAGATCATCTCTTACATAAAATGAAATTATTGGTGATCAGGTTATTAGGTTCAGACAGGCGTTAAGTTATGTTATATTAGAAGGACAATGATGTAAGATCATAATATGCAAATGACAAAAATGTTGTTAGGGATGAGTGGGATGAAACTTGAGCATCAAGATACCAAACTGAATGATGGAGATACTGACCTAGGGCATCATGGATTGCCAAATAAAAATAAGTAAAAAATAATTTTGTTGTGTTTTATGCAATACAAAGATGATTGCTTTGTCTTGGTAATGGATCTGTAATTAAGGTGGGGACACTTATCCAAGAAGTTAGGAGATGTGTTTGCATTAAAGGAGCCTAGATGTTGAAGATGGCATTAAACTCCATTTTTATCAGTGCTTAAGTGTCAAAAAATTATCTCATGGCCTATCTCGAGCCTAGAAGGAGGAGGGTTGTAGTAGGTTGATAATTATGAATTTTAACAATATATGTGGCTAAGCTTGATTAGTTTGTTGAGGATTTATAGCCCCAGTTTTGGAACTAAAGCTTTGTTGTTGTAGTGTTTTTTGGGAGTCTTTAATAATTGGTTTGCTGGCTTATTTCAACAATTTCTTCAGTCATCCTTTTGCCTTTGCCTCCCCTTTTGTTTTTGCTTTGTATTTTTTCATGTGTTTGTGTGTTTTTAGGGGGGAGGGTAAGGGGTAATGGCTTTTGACTAGTTAGCAGCTCTATTGCAGCATGGCTAAGCTCGATTAGTTTGTTGAGGATTTATAGCCCCAGTTTTGGACTAAAGCTTTGTTGTTGTAGTGTTTTTTAGGAGTCTTTTCAAAATTTCCAACTCTAATAATTGGTTTGCTGGCTTATTTCAACAATTTTTTCAGTCATCCTTTTGCCTTTGCCTCCCCTTTTGTTTTTGCTTTGTATTTTTTCGTGTGTTTGTGTGTTTTTAGGGGGGAGGGGAAGGGGTAATGGCTTTTGACTAGTTAGCGGCTCTATTGCAGCATGTAGAGATGTGAACTTATCTTGCTTCCACCCATGCATAAGGTAATACTATATTTTGGACTTACTAAGATCTGATACATACTCTAAAGTTCTTTGGAGATCATTGTGGGCGTTGAGTTGAACTTGAGAGATGATTTCTTTTCTGGTATTGTTGTAAATAGGATAAGTCTGAATATGCTGGTTATGTTTTGGGCTATAAATGATAGGACAGTGAAATATATTTGCTTTTCATGGAATTATTAAATCTGATAGATTACATATAGGCTTTGATTGCGGAGAAATTTATGCATGCACAGAAAAATAAGTTATATATGTTGTATGATGTCTAGGTAATTCTCTCTCTCTCTCTCTCTCTCTCTCTCTCTCTCTCTCTCTATTTATGTATTTATTATTTAAATAATAAAGATTTATTAATATTGAAGAAAGAGACACCGAAGTATAGGGGGTATACAATCAAATACAGAAATTACATAAATCAAGTAAATCAAGTAAATCAAGAATAGAAAACAAAGAATGGTTTCTCAATGCTGGCAACTAGTCCTTTAAGGTTCTAAAAAAGAATAACTTGAGATCTAGCTTAAATCTCTCATTATCTTCAAAACACCTGCTATTTCTTTCCCTCCAAAGACACCACATCAAATAATGGGGAACAACCATCCATATATGACCATTTCGATGACAACAAATTTGTGTCTCTTTTTAAAATTCCTAACAATCTAGACGCTACTATTGATTTGATTATTTGCTTAAATCAGATGCTTAGAGGCTAGAGAAATTGTTGCAGTTCAATCTGTTCATGTGCTAGTAGCATTGGAATGATTTCAGGGATAAAATCTTAAATCTTATGGATTTTAAAAAAGAGAAAAGTGGAAAAGAAAAATAATCGGATTTCCCTAGTAAGGGCTTTGGACTTCAACTTTTATTGTTGGTGTAAAGATTTGGTTTGGATTGTTTCTAATCAAAAAAAGAAAAAAAAGAAAAAAAAGAAAAAAAAGAAAAGATTTGGATTAGATTCTTGTAGCCAAAATTTGGTTTGCAGTGGGAATAGCTAATCCACGGACGTTGCAGTTGTGAATGAGGTCTTCATTGGTGGGGCTTTTTCGTAGCTGCTTCAGCTTCTAAAAGCTCAATCTCTCTTTATATCGTCTAGTAAGCTAAAAGTGTTTGAGCTTTTTGTTAATTTTGTGAAGTGGCTTGTCCTTTTTAAGAGACTTTTCAGTTCAGTGCAACGTTACTGACACAAGACAATCAGAACAATTGAACAGTAAAATTGAAAGACAAGAAAATAAAGGGATAAAACTTAGGAGTTAGAGTCTTGTTTGCAGTCAGCACCAAGCAAGGAAAACCACTAGAGGTACGTTTGGTACGCTGTAATAACTCCTGTAATGAAAATAATTATTCATGTGTAATATCAATTTGGTCATTTGGTTGCATCTTTATTACATGGATTAGTTATTACATTGTAATAACTATTTTTTAAATTGAAGAATAGCTATTCCAATTTAAAATGGATGTAATAGCTATTCCTTAGTGTATATAATAGGTTTTAAAATTGATATATTTCCAAAAATATAAAGTTTCCTTATATATCATCTTTCACAAGTTTTCCATATCTAACAATCAAACTTATGAATAGTAATAGTTATTCCATTACAATGTCTTCTATTCCCAATAATAAAGATTACGATTCCTAATGTAATCTACATTAAGTATACCAAACATACTCTAGGAGTTAGTACCTAGGGTTGGCTGGAGTCGACACTAGACCAAAAAAATCAAAAGGCTGCTTTTTTCATTCATAAAAAATCTTCTCCAAAAGGAGTACAATAGTTTGCTTATAGAGAAAAACTAAACCATAGTTCTAATTGGTTTAGGAAACTCTAATTGCCTTATTACAAGAATAACCTTACTACCATATATTAAAATACTAATAGCCTAATAAACAACTAGGACCTAGAACATGAAAATACGATTGACTTGCAAAAATAAATAATACTAAATTAAATAAAAATCTCCTTGTGTCTCCCTCATCATTTACTTTTGAAAGAGACTGAGCTTCTCATATTTTAAAAAGTTTCAGACCTCCTAAACTGGTCCCAAGTCTGGTACAATATCTTACAGGCTTTGAGCCTGCTTGAGGCTGTCGGTTAAGTTGATGTAGATAATATCCTTTGCTCTCACTTTTAAATCTCTTGCTCTCCAGAATTTCAAATTGAGCTGCTTCACATTAAGAAAGAGTGGAGTTTATTAAACTAATGATCATAATGAGTTTTTGGGGGAGCTTCTTCTGTGCTCCAATGGGGCCTACCCAAGGTCCAAAGAAAAAGGTTTATGAAGGTATACTGTATATATGATGGCCAAGCCATTAGCTAGATATAAGGAACCTTAGGTGAACAAACACTATGTTTGATGCACAATTGATATGCTACATTGGGATAATTTCTTTCAGATTTGTTAGAGCTGCTACTTAGAAATTGTTCTCTGGGAAAGAGTGAAATGTTGTAGTCAAGGACGATAGGAGTGCCCAAATGGTTAATGACATTTGCTTGTGCTGCAGTTTGTTAAAGGTTATAATATACCAAATCTTGCAATTTTACCTGTCTTTTTACCTTTCCCCTGGTGCTAAAGTCAGTTTCACCTGAGCATGCAAGAAAAAGAGTTTAGTAGTCTGATGATGATCTTTTTGTTCTTGTAGGCACTTTTTTATTCAGCGTTAATTTGTGCTCGTGAAATGCTTGCTCCTGAGGATGGATCAGCTGATCTTTTGCGGGCACTGAACAATCGTCTAGTAGCTCTGTCATTCCATATTAGAGAGTATTATTGGGTTGATATGAAAAAACTAAATGAGATTTATCGTTATAAGACTGAGGAGTACTCATATGATGCAGTTAATAAGTTCAATATATACCCGGATCAGATTTCTCCTTGGTTGGTGGAATGGATGCCCAATAAAGGTGGCTATCTAATTGGAAACTTGCAACCAGCTCACATGGATTTTCGATTTTTTTCTCTAGGAAACTTGTGGTCTGTTGCGAGCGGTCTGGCAACAATGGATCAATCACATGCCATATTGGATCTCATTGAAGCCAAATGGGCAGATTTGGTAGCTGGTATGCCGCTTAAGATTTGTTATCCTGCTCTTGAAGGTCAGGAGTGGCAGATTATCACAGGCAGTGATCCTAAGAACACGTAATGTATCATGTATCTTGCTTCTAAATGATGATATACTTTTTCTTTGACTTTGTTGTTTCCTTCATGCCACAGTTTCTCTTTTTTGATACAGGCCTTGGTCCTACCATAATGCAGGTGCTTGGCCAACTTTGCTCTGGCAGGTTAGTTCTTGTGGTCCAGTTAGGAACACTCATAAATATGTTGTTTGTTTCATTTTCTTCCTGAAGATAGAGAAATTAGTTTTATTTTTTGGGGGGGGGGGGGGTGGGGGAATGCACATAAGGTGTTATAATTAGTTACAGTTTTGAGGAGTACTCATGTCTCGTTCTGGAATTCAAGGTTGTCTGGTCTTTCTTGATGAAATGCAATTGGTTGGAAGACCTATTATCTATTATGTATCAGTATGGTCACTTTTTTTCATAATATCTGGCCCTATTTAGGAGCATCCAACTAACAATCACTGGTCTAATCAGATGACAATAACCACCTGGACTGTTCAGAATGTCTTGTGTATCTTTTTAACTTTCTGCAGATTGTATACACATCAGGATGGATATGCATAATCAATCGGGAAAGTTTTAACAAATTATTGATAAATAGAAATAAAGTTTTAACGCATTCAAGATGTCTTTGCAGCTCACAGTTGCATGCATAAAGATGGATAGGCCAGAAATTGCTGCTAAAGCTATTGAGGTTGCTGAGAAACGCATATCACAAGACAAGTGGCCCGAATATTATGACACTAAAAGAGGAAGGTTCATTGGAAAACAATCACGCCTGTTTCAGACCTGGTCAATTGCAGGATACCTTGTGGCAAAGCTCCTGCTTGCTGATCCAAGTAAAGCCAAGATTCTTATAACTGAAGAGGATTCTGAACTTGTCAATGCCTTCTCTTGCATGATTAGTGCAAACCCAAGAAGAAAGCGTGGTCGGAAGAATTTGAAACAGACATATATAGTATGAGTATTCTATAGTCATTTTGACTAGGTGCCAGACAGTTTACCTGCATGCATATAAATCTGGGTTTAAGTATTTGCCAATTAACATTTTAATCTATCAAAGTTCTATGATTCTTTGATAATTGGCCAACAGTATGATAATTCTTTATTAAATGGGGTGGGAAAGCTGAACTTGTTGCAAAGGCCTTTCATGTGATATTTAATTGTAAAGATTATGTAGCCTAATTTAGGAAATTAGGTGGTACTTAATTACTCTATTGAACACACAGACTGTAATTTTAAACTTCTATGTATCATAAATAAAATTAATTATATTGTCTTTGGGATTCCACTTTGAGTCAAGACAGTCATATAATTTATTGATTGTCATACTGTTTTGGATTTGTTAATCGTTTTTCATAAGATTGTGATAAAGGGCAAGTTGAGTAATCCTTTCCTTTGTATGCTCATCTATTTTACTTCTCCAATTATGCAGGAACCCATATTCATGGTCTTCTATATTGCAGGCTTAAGCAGTTTTGATACGTTGTTATCAAAAAAAAAAATGAGAAGCATTTTTGACACATAAAATGATGTTACACAACTTTTTTCAAAACTATTAAGTTGGCAAGGTATTGATTCTCATATTGGACTATCACTGACACCACGTTGATATCTACATTAACAACTTGTCATCTTAACAATTGTGAAATATGTTGGGAAAAATATTCTGACTCTAGATTTATTATTGTTAACAAATTCTCTATATGGTACGTTCATTGTAGAATGCAAATTTGGTTGTATTACTTTATTTGATGATTTCATCTATTCAATTTATGAATTAAGCTAATCAGATTTCTAAGATCTAGTACCATAATCATTTAATTAAATTTCTGAGCAACTTGGTAATGCAAAAATACGGTTAATATATATTTCATTGAATATTTTAAACATCAATTAATTTTGATACAGTTATTTTAAATTGCAGCATACAGAATAGGAAGAGGATAAAATGCCAGGAAATTAACAATATGCTCAGTAAGGAAGCCTAGTTGAATCATGTGAATAGGAAACTAAATTTAAGTAAAAATTCTTTATTCCACATAAAAAAAATGGTATAATCTTATTAAATAAAATTTTTTGAAGATGTTTTCCTTAATTATTAGTTTAATTTTTATCATAGTTTCTTTCTTTACTAACATTTTATGTTTACTCATATACCTATCTTTGGGTATGAATTTGATTGCCACATTTGGTCTGCCATATATCATTAAATTCTCACATTGTAGCTCCCATATATTACTGACACTGTGACAGTCTTACAGACACTATCAGTTACTCGTGCTATGCATGGTTGACTCACATTCTCTAGTAAATATTATATTGTCATTCAAAATTCATTACTGTTGTGGTTGAGCATTCATCTTATTAAAGTTAATAACTCATTATGATTACTCTCTCACCCCATTAATATGAAGAGAAATAGGATTTGAGATTGACCCTTTGGTTGAATAGTTGGGTTCTGAGCCAACCACAAGTGCAATTGAAGGAGCTCAGAGTCAAATTTAAATTTTCAAGCATTTTTTTTTTTTTTTTTGCAATACATAAAATTTTCACTTAAGATACAAACATTTTTCTTTATTAACTAACATGAACATAAACATATATGCAAACATAAATATAAACAAACATATAAATCAAATATTGAATGAGAAGTGGGTTCTATTTAACTCAGTTGGTAAAATTTCTTGCCATAAAAATAAGAGATATGAGATTCGAATCCCGCTACATCAACAAAACCAATTGTTGTTTTAGCCGAATGATAGAGAGTAACCATGATGGAGTGGACACCATAAATATTGATTTTGTCAAGCATTTGTATTTGAGAGTTAACATTTTTAGGATCATTGCCATCATTTTCTTAATCACATGAAACATAATTTATCATGTTCTTGACCTCATTCCCTATATCAAATATATAGAGTGGAGTGAAGTTTATGGAGGATTTAAAAAATATATATATATATATATTTAAATTTGGTCCATTTTGGTCCATTCAGTTCGTTTTAGTCCCTTTGGATCACTTTGGTCCGTTCTGGTTCACTTCGGTCTATTTGATCTGTTTTAGTCCATCCCGGTCCATTTGGTCCAAAAGAAAAGTTATTTAATTTGCGTTGCAATGTAACTAAAACTTAGAAAAATTAATGTGAGTGCTAGCACCCTAGTAATTTCATGGTCACGCTTTTGCTTAGGGTCCACAAACAATATGATATTTATGTAGAGAGCATTGCAAAGAGAAAGAAAAAGAAACACTAAGCCAACTTTGGATTTTACAAACATGCTTAAAACTATGAAACATTTTAATTTTGAAATGGTAAGAATTTTAAAATCCACTTAACAGATTTAAACAACAGTAGACTTGCCAAATCCATTGCATTTATTAAAAAATAAAAATTGGACTCCTATGTTTTTTTAAATTTTTTATAAATACTGCATGTAAATTAAATGTTAATACAGTTGCTTGCTTTTATTGACTATTGTAAATTGTGTGGGAGTCGTACAATGTTAGATGCCTTACTACGTATTGTTCTGTAGGCTGACAAATATGGAGGTCTATCATGCCATTGATATTTTTTTGAGTGGTTGAGCAATGTCACTTCTTCTGTATCTTCCGTTAGTTTAGGTTGAAGTAAGGACAACCCAACGATGTCGGTACTTCCATTGAGCTTTATAAGATAACACTCCCAGGGAAGATGGAGAAAGACTGGATTGTAGAACATGTTGGCTTTATTGAGCTATGGGCTCAGCGTGCTGAACATGTTCGCAATGCATTGATCTTTGAGGGGGGACATGCAGTATGATGATGATTATATGCAGTGGTTTTGTCACATCACTCAAATTTTTATTATGCAAGAGACTGCGTACTGGGCCATTTCGGTAAGTTTACAATGTTTCTTCTATTGCCAATTGTGTCTAGCTGCATGGTTTTAGTTCGACCTACTAACACTACTCCCTTATATGATAGGTTGAGTCACAACTTAGGATAATAGGATACTAAGGATGTGCGAGCCAAATTCCGCAATTTGGGTTGGCCATATTTGCGATGATGTCAATATATAAAAAGAGCGAATTTTAAAAGATATGGTTTGTTCAATTCGCACGGTTTTACTAGCTTATTTATTTATTTATTTATTTATTATTTTGGGTTAAAAAAGCTCGTTGAACTCTTTTTTTTTTTTTTTTTAAATAAATTATTTTTATATACATCTGAGCTGTTATAGCTCAGAGTCAAATTTAAATTTTCAAGCTTTTTTTTTTTTTTTTTTTTTTTGCACTACATAAAATTTTCACTTAAGATACAAACATTTTTCTTTATTAACTAACATGAACATAAACATATATACAAACATAAATATAAACAAACATATAAATCAAATATTGAATGAGAAGTGGGTTCTATTTAACTCAGTAAAATTTCTTGCCATAAAAATAAGAGATATGAGATTCGAATCCCCGCTACACCAACAAAACCAATTGGTGTTTTAGCCAATGATAGAGAGCAACTATCATGGAGTGGACACCATAAATATTGATTTTGTCAAGCATTTGTATTTGAGAGTTAACATTTTTAGGATCATTGCCATCATTTTCTTAATCACATGAAATTTATCATGTTCTTGACCTCATTCCCTATATCAGATATATAGAGTGTAGTGAAGTCTATGGAGGATTTTTTTTTTTAATTAAAAATTTAAATTTGGTCCACTTTGGTCCATTTTGGTTCATTCGGTTCATTTTGGTCCCTTGGATCCACTTTGGTCCGTTTTGGTTTACTTTGGTCCATTTGATCTGTTTTAGTCTATGTCGGTCCATTTGGTCCAAAAGAAAAGTTATTTAATTTGCGTTGCAAAGTAACTAAAACTTA
Source organism: Quercus suber (assembly GCF_002906115.3). Taxonomy (NCBI): domain Eukaryota; kingdom Viridiplantae; phylum Streptophyta; class Magnoliopsida; order Fagales; family Fagaceae; genus Quercus; species Quercus suber. Next base: position 138,359 of record NW_027071803.1, on the reverse strand, counting down.
GAAAAATTAATGTGAGTGCTAGCACCCTAGTATTTCATGGTCACGCTTTTGCTTAGGGTCCACAAACAATATGATATTTATGTAGAGAGCATTGCAAAGAGAACGAAAAAGAAATACTAAGCCAACTTTGGATTTTACAAACATGCTTAAAACTATGAAACATTTTAATTTTGAAATGGTAAGAATTTTAAAATCCACTTAACAGATTTAAACAACAGTAGACTTGCCAAATCCATTGCATTTATTAAAAAATAAAAATTGGACTCCTATGTTTTTTTAAATTTTTTATAAATACTGCATGTAAATAAAATGTTAATACAGTTGCTTGCCTTTATTGACTATTGTAAATTGTGTGGGAGTCGTAAAATGTTAGATGCCTTACTACGTATTGTTCTGTAGGCCGACAAATATGGAGGTCTATCATGCCATTGATATTTTTTTGAGTGGTTGAGTAATGTCACTTCTTCTGTATCTTCCGTTTGTTTAGGTTGAAGCAAGGACAACCCAACGATGTCGGTACTTCCATTGAGCTTTATAAGATAACACTCCCAGGGAAGATGGAGAAAGACTGGATTGTAGAACATGTTGGCTTTATTGAGCTATGGGCTCAGCGTGCTGAGCATGTTCACAATGCATTGATCTTTGAGGGGGACATGCAGTATGATGATGATTATATGCAGTGGTTTTGTCACATCACTCGACTTTTTATTACACAGGAGACCGCGTACTGGGACATTTCGGTAAGTTTACAAAGTTTCTTCTATTACCAATTGTGTCTAGCTGCATGGTTTTAGTTCGACCTACTAACACTACTCCCTTATATGATAGGTTGAGTCACAACTTAGGATACCAAGGATGTGCGAGCCAAATTCCGCAATTTCGCCTATGATATTTGTACCCACACCTAGCCTACCCACCCCACAATATATTCCTACTAAGTCGACCTAAATATAGTCACTCCCGAACCCCCAACAAGAGGCTGCACAAATTGAGCAAATACATGGTGAAAAATTTGAATGGGTAGAGGATCCTCCACAAAGATCATAACATACCTAGAGACATGCTCCTAACTGCAGGACTGATGATATTTTACTTTGTTTCATACTAAGGGTCCGTTTGGATTGAATTTATTGTTGCTGAAACTGAAAACTGAAAACACTGTAGCAAAATAAATTTTAAATGTGTGAATAGTACCGTGGGATCTATTTTTAATATTTTTTATTTCGTAAACAGTAAAAAATAGTGCGTGAACAGTAATTTCTGTCTCCTGCACAGTAATTTTACTGTTCACGCGAAAAAAAAAAAAAAGGGAAAACGCACGAATCCAAAACGTGAACGCTGAGGCCAAACGGGCACTAATTAGCATTTGCATCTTTGTTTTGCGGTCGATGTGCTTTAATGTATTTGCTTGTATTATTTTCAAGTAAGATAAGACTAGTTAAGGCACCGTTGAGGAAAAGAAAAGGGGGTTGAGACATGGCTCACTAAAATCCAGTAAGCCTATTTTAAATAGTTGAGTCCAAACTCAATAATCCTTGTAGCTTAAACCTAATCTATAACCCATTAAGCCCACACTATTGATATGGTCCACACTATTGTGAAAAAACTCGATGTTCAATATTTTGAGTTTTACATTGCATAGACTCAATTTTTTTGAATATTGAGTTTTGCATGACATTTTTATTGAGAAAAGTCACGTTATCAAATACCATTGTGGGTATTTGCTCATGAAACTTGATATCTATGAAATTAAGTTTTCTGTGTTCCAAAAGGGTATTATTCTACTACATAGTTCACAAATAGTACTATTTTGTTGAAATTTTCAAAAATTAGTTCTATTTGGCCCATTTGGCCAAAAAATGTGTAAACATAAACATTATTACAAACAAAAACACAAAATATTAAAATGAACATTATATATATATATATAAAATACTAAATGATAAAACTAGGTTGAAATATATGCATTACGATGATTTTATCAAGCATCTTGATCTTAAATAAAATATATATATTTTTTTTTATTGTCTCCTGTATTGAGATTAGTATACAAGAAAAAAAAATGATATAAATAACTTAATAAATTATGCTATAGTTAGAACACTTGGGAAATCTAACTTAATAAGCAGCCAATTTCAGTTGTCGGGAGTAATTTTGGTGAAAAATAAGTAACATACTTTAATCCATAGAGAACTCAGTTGCGTTGAGTACAATGGTAATAACCATGCTTCTTAAAATTTATTGCTTGTCAGCGCATTCCTTTACGTGAGATCTTCAGAGGAAACATTCTGAACAAAAGTTAAACATTATTTTAACACTCTGTAAAAATATAATATTTGCTAGAAAAAGAAAACGCAAATGTGTCAACATAAACTTGTGGTTGAAAAAGATATTAAAATCATTGAGATACTACATGTGTTTCAACCCTCTTCGAAAACAAAATACTAGTAGCTCTTTGGTGCAAGCATCCCCACTCAAAAATGTGAGTGAGAGAATTTCCTTTAAGTTTTCCTTTTCAGGCTCCTTTTAAAATTAGTAACATGTGAATTTGTTATTAAATATGAAAATCATTCAAAATTTATCGTTTTTACATGAATTATCTAACATCTACAAATTAGAATTTTGAAATTAATTTGAAATGGTTTGTATACCATCTGTTTGTGATTACAAACAATTATTACATGTACAAAATGACCTAAATACCTATGGACCCACTAAAATAACCAAAATACATTTTGAAACCTCCAAAATCACCCAAATATCCCCTAAGCCTAAAAACAATGATTAAAATATCATCAAAACCACTAAAATGACAAATATACCTCTAAATCCAAGAAAATGACCTAAATACCCGAAGAATGTCTAAAATGACCAAAATACCCCTACTAACCCACCCAATTGCCAACCTTACTCATCATTGTTGCTCTCCTCCCATGGGCTATCCAATGGTTGGATTCAATCCCAATTTGGACTGGACCTGATCACTTCGAGTCCCCAAGAATGGCACCCGCAGCCAATTAGGAAGAAGCTTTAGTTTGGGCAAATCGGGTCTCTTCGGGTATCGGTCAAATGTCAGTTAAAGTTGGGTTGAGAAGATTTGGTTGAAATTTCACTAGATATGGTTGAAATTCCGCTGAATTTCTTGAGGTATCGTTGAATCTCAATTAGATCTAGGCCAAATTTGACCAGAGAAAGCCTTATACCTATAGAGAAAGTCTTATACTAGCGGAGTACAATGACTTGTGATGATAGAGATTGGTTGGGTGGATTGGAATCGGGTTTTCATACAAAGACCCACTATTGGTGTTGAGTCAGCTGGTTTTTGGGTTGGATCTGATTGGTTGGGGTGGGTGGGTCAATTTCACAGGTTGCTTGGACAACCCTACCCATAAATATGAAGAGAAATAGCGATTAAGATGAATCACGAATGTGAGAAATGATTGATGGGTCATGGTCAAACCAAATTGAATAGATTCCAAGGGACAATATCCCTTATAATATCCTTACCTGCAATCCTTATAATGTATTCTAGGTGGCCTAATTAAAACACATCACCTCATTTAAAAGTCCATCTCATGAGATCTCTCTCTCTCTCTCTCTCTCTCTCTCATGGTGGTTATGCTTTCAACCAGACTTCTCCTCCAATCCTTCGACAAAAATTAGATCTGCATTAATTTAAACTCTAGATTTACATCAATTTGCAAAACAAAATATAAATAAAAAACCTCACATTCTAAAATTTTGAAATTAATTTCAAACCCTAAAACACAGCCATCCAGCACATAGGGTTTACCTCAAAATTTAAAAAATAAAACCATTAAATTCCAAAAACCCCATATAAAAAAGATTTCCGACTTAACTTATTACGAAAACAAAAAAGCACAAATATAGCCCTCATCTTTTGTTCAACAAGTATAAGAAAATTAACCTCAATCTGTTTTAATTTTAATTTTTTTTTCAAATTCCTTGTCAAGTTGTCCTTGATTTTACAAAGGAGCACCAACAGTACACATAACCCAAAATTTTTTTTTGAAATGGCAATGATACTTTGATTTTGAGCTCTTGATGAGGAAGCGGGATGCGTTAAGAAAATTGAGTCTTTGAGTGAGTCAATGATGAGGCCATAGCAAGTCCATACCATAACTTGGTTTTGAGGCCTTGGAACTAGTTGGAAGTTGGAACTCGAATGAATGAACTGATTTGGGTTGGCCATATTTGCGATGATGTCAATATATAAAAAGAGCAAATTTTAAAAGATATGGTTTGTTCAATTCGCACGGTTTTACTAGCGCTTTTTTTTTTGGGTTAAAATAGCTCGTTGAACTCATTTTTTTAAAAATAAATTATTTTATATACATCTGAGCTGTTACCATTTTCTCAAAAAAAAGAAAAAAAGCTGTTACCCTATTTTTTTAAATACATATATATAAAATAATAAAATATTAATTCAACAAATCATCACAATTGTTAAGGTGTTAATTCCTTATAGGTTAAAATTAAATAATAAAATATCATACTTGAATCAACCACAATTAAAAATAAAGGTATTGTGAAAAAAGAAATATTGCATCCACAATATTTTTTACAACACTTTCATAAAAAATCATAGATGGTAAATTGTTATTTCTATATATAAAAAGAGTGAATGATAAAAGTTACAGTACTTTTGGTTTGTTCAATTCACAATTGTTTCACTGGCTTTTTTTTTTTTTTTTTTTTGGTTAATATCACCGGTTGAACTTGTTTTTATTTTTTAATTTAATTTTATATACATTTGAGCTATTACCCTTTTTTTAAATACATATATATATATATAATAAAATATTAATACATTAAATTGTCACAATATTTTCACAATTGTTGAAGTGTTAATTCCTTATAGGTCAAAATAAAATAATAGAATATTATACTTGAACCAACCACAACTAAAAATAAAGGTATTGTGAAAAAATAAGTGTTACATCCATAACATTTTTCACAATACTTTTATAACAAATCATAGGTGATAAATTGTTATTAGTTTTACCTAATCGAAAGGCCCGCGCAGTATGTGGATAATGTTATAAGCTGCTATATGAAAAGGTAATGTAGAATGTTTAACATTTTTTAAAGTAATAATATGAAATAACGCATTTTTCCCAATTCTAAGAAATAACTGCAGTTAAATTTTCAATTAGAATTGCTTAAACCAGTGACATTAGCTAATCAGTTATGTTATATGAGAAGCTCACATGATGTTGGTGATGTAGAGAGATAAAGACGAGAGAGGGTGAGTTAGACTTATTCCATACTCAAACAATATTATATAGGTTCCCCCATGCACTTTTTTGTTTTTGTTTTAGAATCAAAAATTTCAATTTGACCCTTGCCCTATGTATTAAAANTAAAGAAACTCTTAGTATTTTTTATAGAGAAAGTTCATGCATGGTGATCGACGGCCAGCACCTAAACCTTTAACCCACTCTCTATAAATTTATTGTTTGGGCTTGTTGGGCTGAAAACCCAGCAAAACTCAGGGTCGATCCAAACTGAGTCCCTACATCCTATTTTTAAAAATACATATATATAAAATAATAAAATATTAATTCAACAAATCGTCACAATTGTTGAGGTGTTAATTTCTTATAGGTTAAAATAAAATAATAAAATATCATACTTGAACCAACTACAACTAAAAATAAAGATATTGTGAAAAAAGAAATATTGCATCAACAATATTTTTCATAACACTTTCATAAAAAATCATAGATGGTAAATTGTTATTTCTATATGTAAAAAGAGTGAATGATAAAAGTTACAATACTTTTGGTTTGTTCAATTCACAATTTTTTCACTGGCTTTTTTTTTTTTTTTAATATCACCCGTTGAACTTGTTTTTATTTTTTAATTTAATTTTATATAAATTTGAGCTATTACCCTTTTTTTTTAAACACACACACACACACACACACACATATATATATAAAATAATAAAATATTAATACATCAAATTGTCACAATATTTTCAAAATTGTTGAAGTATTAATTCCTTATAGGTCAAAATAAAATAATAGAATATCATACTTGAACCAACCACAACTAAAAATAAAGGTATTGTGAAAAAAGAAGTGTTACATCCACAACATTTTTCACAATACTTTTATAACAAATCATAGGTGGTAAATTGTTATTAGTTTTAACTAGTCGAAAGGCCTGCGTAGTATGTGGATAATGTTATAAGCTGCTATATGAAAAGGTAATGTAGAATGTTTAACATTGTTAAAGTAATAACATGAAATAACGCATTTTTCCCAATTCCAAGAAATAATTACAGTTAAATTTTCAATTAGAATTGCTTAAACCAATGACATTAGCTAATCAATTATGTTATATGAGAAGCTCACATGATGTTGGTGATGTAGAGAGACAAAGCCGAGAGAGGGTGAGTTAGACTTATTCCATATTCAAACGATATTATATAGGTTCCCCTATGAACTTTTTTGTTTTTGTTTTAGAATCACAAATATTAATAGTTATTCATGATTTGAGATAGATTAAAAAGAGAATCAAACACAAAGACAGAATCCCTTGTGTGTGAGTGTGTGTGTGTGTTTGATTCCAAATAAATAAATAAATAAAGAAAAGAAGAAGAGGAAATTGGAAACTCTTTCTCATGCTTCTAGACAGTGGTAGCTCCATGAATTTTTTTCAAGGTGGTCATTAAGAAACTTAAATTAAACAAAATTTAATAAAAAATAAAACTTGAATATATTGACATAAAAAAAAAAAAATCTCAAATACATAAAGTTTTAAAATTTCCTTTTACGAGTTTTTCATATTTGAAATTGTTGTATGATAGCTTCATTATTAATGTTATCAGTTACATCTTTTTCAATACACATAACCAAGTAATTTTAAACTACTGATCTCCCATTCAATTACCAAAGTCTTGCCTAAATAAGTAAAAATATAAACAAAATGCATCATCTTCTTTTATGACATGTTCCAACCAATATTTTGTATTCTTTAAACTAATTAGGATCAAATCAATGCAATGCTCCACTAATTTCCCATTTAGGGAATCATGTTTAAGAATTTGACAAGAATATCTTCGTAAATATGCTCTTTTTATTTTCTCCTTATCATTAGGATGAAAAGATAAGACCTTTTCTCATAGCCTAGAATCTGAAAGAAAATTATTCAAGTAATTATGAATTTGCTTAGAAGATAAAATTTGCAATAAAAGTGATTTCCTTATAAGAATTTTGTCAATAGTACTAATAAAATAATAAAGGGTAAACTATAAGTTCATTCAAAATATTCAACTTATACATTAAACCGTTACATTAATCATGTTCAATAAAGTATTTAAACATTATTTTCGTGCATATGCGTATGTACAAGTTGTATCACATAAATCCAAAAATTTTAGCTAAAGACTAAAACAATCACTAACCAACTAGCTTTTGGAAAATATGCATTTTTTTATATATAAAAATAGCAATTTAAAAATATGTCTTTTGAAAAAAAAACAATTTAAAATATCACAATTAAACATTTGATTTGGGTTTTTAGGCTAATTTATTTGTTTGGACAATATTTGAGAAATGCTATGTCCACAAAATTTTCACAACAAATCCTAGTTGACAATTGTTATTGGTTCTAATTTACATATCACTAAAATTATTTTTTGTTCACTGGTAACAACCTATCACTTAGGATTTGTTGTAAAAATGTTGTGAAAATGTTGTGAATATAGCATTTTTACAATTTTTTAGTTTAATCTTTAATAAACCAAAATTTTGGAGAGGTCAAATTTTATTTTTAATGGGCTCAAACTTTTAATTAGGATGTTTGCGTTTTTTTTAGGGTGGTCAAGTATTTTTTTCTAAGATGGTCAACATAGGAATTATACATTTTTTTCTAAGATGGTCAATGTAGGAATTATACTTAAAAAGTTATAATTCAAGAGAAACAAATATAATACATCTATCAATTGACAATTATATTATGTGCATACGTAATAAAAATCAACAATAAGATGTGAGAAATTTACATACTAAATTATAATATTCAAGGACCTCACAAGCAATTAGGATGCTCTCCCCTGCTGGTCAAGATTAATAAGAGCATTCTTTCCTCCTCTCACACCTCTTGCAAGTGTGGCCTTGACAATATTTATAATATTCAGAAAGGACATGACCAGCCATAAAATCATTTCTATCGTAATAACAATTTATGTAACAGATATGTTACATTCATTAATCAACAACTTCATTAATTAGATTCATTAATGGATAAGTTCATTAACATGTTATTACTTTTGTAACTCCATACTAACAGATGGATTCATCTATCGTTCATATTTAGAATTACAATAATGACAACACCTCTTATAGGAGGCCAAGTTATTGGCAATGACACAATAGATTTAGTAAGGCCAACACTCAACGTGCACGAATCTCATTATGGAAGGACTTCTGAGATTATTATGCACTAACCATCGAAAGCCTTTATTGTCTTCCATCATCTGAGCAATTTTAACTTGCACCTCCTTTCCATCATAGTCCAACAATGTACCTATTAGAATAGGCTACATCATGATGGATATGGTCAAGTCAAAGACTATAATGAAATGATTCATAATCTTAGTCTACAATATCAAGTAGACATATTTCAATATTCTAATATTTTACATCATAAAAATATTGCAAAATTTCACAAGAAATTTTGAATAATTAATTATTGATAATAGAGACATCATAAAATATCATGTTGGACCACATTATTCTAACAGTCAACAATCCATATTAATTTAAAATTCATTTTTTAAGGTATAACAAAAATAAAATAAAATCCAAGCTCAGGGTGGTCTTGTGACCACCTTGAATCATACATAGCGCTGCCCTTGCTTCTAGATAATAATTCATGTAAAATAAATGCGATGTTAAATAGGGACCTTAACTGTCACATTGCAATTGAAACTTTCATAATTGACTCGTTCATATGCTTACACTTAATCATTAACTTTAAATTGATAGAACCATCGAATGAAAGAAATCTCAACAATCATCCTTGCTCCATTGAGCAACACAAAGCAATAGTGTTGTAATGTGAATTATATTTATATGTATATATCTGTAAAGTATTATCATTTGCAATTGAAATGCTAATTTATCTGTTTACTGCAGAAAAAGAATATATAAAATGGAGAAAGTTGTATTATTGTGACATGTTTTAGTTGGGTCTTATAACAAGTGTTGCATGGATCATGTGTTTCCTGTCAAGAACAAGTAGGAAAAGTGATATTTGAGAGCTCATTTAACGTGTCTATTTTAGCTGTCGTTACGCATGAATTTAAGCATTTCTTGTTTTATTTCAATCAATTTGATCAAATCATGTGAATCTTCATGGTAATGCTGTACAAATCAATGTATGGTTACAAGTTTTCACATTGATAATATTATGTCAACCTGCAGTTCGGAGAAGGTGGTTTCGGACTTTTTGGCGTCCGCTCAATTGGTGAGGTTTGAGATATACGCAGAATCTTGAACGTTTTATGTTTACAGAAGTGTGAATTTGGTTAATACATCATACTGTGCTCATGTTTGACTAATGGTGTGAGTTGATTCGTGGATCAGGACATGCAGCATTATATAGGCTCTGCCTCACTGATGATTCATTATGACCTATCAGATGGTGATTCATTATGACCTAATAGATAATCCCTTTATGAATAGTTTATTTAACTGAAACTGAAATTTTTTTGTTGAAAGTATTTAAAAAAAAAAAGCTAAAAGCCAGCTGAATAGTACAATAAGACGCATAAATAATACTAAAAAAAAACTAAAAACTCAAATAGGCTAAAGTTGCATCATACCCCAAAAAGACTTTTTAAGAGTTCTATGGAGATACATTTAACCACATAATTTGCACATTGGTCAACATGTGTATTGGATACAAATCACTTTGGGAACCATCACTAGTACTGGACAGGATATAACTTATATAGGATACAAGGCAAACTTGTATTGGATACAATCGCTTTGGGAACCATCGCTAGTACTGGACAGGATATAACTTATATAGGATATAAGGCAAACTTTTTCTCTTTTTGCTGGACAGGATATGAAGATCACAAGTTTACAATCCTAAAGTCCTTTACGGCAAAAAACTCAATTGAAAACACTTTTAATAAGCACAAATAGGTTTGGACAATTTGTAAGACCAGGCTTTTTATATATGCTTCAAAAATTAATTGAAGACTGGCACAAGTCAATTAGTCTTTCTTGCCATTTTTCCCTTCACCACCTTTCAAGAACTGCAAGAACCAATAAGTAGAAGACTTTGGGTGCCGAGAGAGACCGTTCTTGTAATCAACATAAACCAAACCAAAACGCTTGGTATAACCTTGATTCCACTCAAAGTTGTCTAGTAATGACCATGCAAAATATCCCCTGACATCTACTCCATCCCTGTCCAAGAAATCCAATAAACAAAATTGATTTTATAACACATTTGTTTGACCAATACGAAAAAGCATAAGAGAGTCTCTGTTTAGACAAGTAGTGTAAGGTGAAAGCTAACTTTATAAAGGCTAATTTGTATTTATCTCTGGTAAAACAAAAACGAACTAGAGCCAGCCAGTGAACCTATTTTGTGTAATGTATTCAGATACCTACAAGAGTTTTTTGGGTTGTTTGGTTCCTGTTTCTAAAAATAAAATTCACGGAAACAGAAAACAGTGCAAAAATGTGCTACCAAACACATTTTCCAAGAAATGGTTTTGAAAACAGCCACTTTTCACAGAAAATCAAAATGATATTTCTTTTTGTTCCTTATTTTCATTTGTTTTGTTTTGTTTTCAGTTTAAGGAAAAAAAAATCATTGAAACGTAATGTTCCTGAGTTTCCTTTTTATTCTCTATAAAATATTTGATCTCTTTTATGAAAATACAACCAAACAGGCATTTTGCTTACCTAATTTCAATTTCTAAATAGTAAGTATTTTCATTGCAATATCAAAATTCAAATGGCAATTAGTGGCCAAACTTCTTCTAGCCCACACCCCCTTCTATTTATTTATTTATATATTCAAGCATGTAATGGTAGCACAGATTCAAAATTTAGGATTAATCAGTTGACTACTTATCTCTGATAAAATAAAGATGAATGGTGATGTACATAGACAAACATTGGCATAATTAGCAGGCATCAAATATTGGCTTAGTGCACAATTTACCAAGTACTTGCAAGTGAAGAATATGAATGAACCAGTTTATTATTCGACAGGAATTGAAACAGAATATGATATAATGAAGTAACACAACTTGATTGCCTGAGCAACAGCAGCAAGGTATCTTTTGTAGTAAACAACTCTCAATTTGTCATCGAGCATCTCATGAAGTGTAGAAGTTTCATCATCTTCATCATCCATACCTGTATGTGTTGTGGAAAAAAGGTTCAGAGAAAGTGAAAGAAGACCACTTTAGCATAATTGAAAATATCCTTCAGCACTATAATCTGAGGGACACCTAACATGGATGCATTAAGTAATTTTCCACCAATAAATAGAGATCTTATCAGCCCAAAATATTTCTTGATCATATCTTCATATATAGAAGTGTGTGTTTAAGGTTCTATTATTCTGCATCAGCCAATTGGCCAAACTGGAAAAGCAAAGTCACCTAGAAATATCCAATTAGCAACTATGCGTGCATCTATAAGAGTTCTACAAAGAAAATCTATTGAAAATATAAACCGTTTTTCTTCTGATGGTAAATGTCCTCGTTATACCATTCTCAGTCACGTATATTGGAGGATTATTGTATCTCTGTGCTATGTAATTGAGAACCTTCCGAATGCCCCAAGGAACAACATAAAGAAATTCTGATGCTGCCTGCCACATAAAATCTTTCAGCAGACCAGAAATAATCTAAAGATATATGCACACTCACAAACACTGCAAGATCTGTATCTGCGAACAAGAGAGAGAGGAATCATACCTTCTCACCAATTTTCTCACCCCCTTCCCATTCAACTGATGATAAAGAAAGAACATTAGACATCAACATAAGTTTTTCTATGAAATACTAAGATCTCATAAAAAATAATATGAGTATGAAATACTAGGTAGTATCAACGTTTACCAATTCTCTCCATCTGTTGGGCTTTATAGAAATCACCTTCTTCAGGGCTATCTGGTACATGAGCAATAAACCTTGATGTATAGTGATTCAGACCAACAAAGTCGATTGAGTTCCTAAGCAAATCCTTTTCTTCTACTGAAAATTTGGGAAGCCGATCTCCAAGCCTTTCTTGCATAACTTCAGGATAGTCTCCAAAGTATATTGGATGCAGATACCTGTTCCAGCATTAATTGTAGCTAGTTAATAATCTGAAGGGCAAGAAGAATGGATCTTTGAATGATCGAAATATATTCCAAGACAAACACACAAAGCGTAACTGAAAGCAGAGAGAGCAACTGGTGAAACCCAGTCTAATATAACTTACCATTGTTTTAAAATTTTGCTAATCTCATGCCAAAAGAACAACTGGTGAAACTCAGATATTCTATAATTATTTTCAGTATAATTTCCTATATATTAAAAGGGTTAAACCAGACCAGAGTTTGGTGTTTATTTTATTTTATTATTTATTTTTTTTTAATAAAAGAATTACAATGTCTACACCTATGATCATTAGATAGTACATTTTGTGGAGTATTCCACAAAATTTATGATTAAATATGTTTCCAAAAAGTGTTATTTATATATAAAACTGAGATAAATGGTATTTGTAGTATGATGTATGACAGACATGCAACAATCACAAACATACATATCAATTAGCATATCTAGATTTTGTATTCCTCATGGTTGATCTTGTCATTTCAACCAATTTACTTAAATTGACATTGAAGAGGTTGAAGAGTCATTTTTAGTGAACTAATCCTTTCTTATATATCTCGTCCCAGTCCCTCCCCAAAGTAACTGTTTAACATTGCAAGTCCAGTGATTTACAATACAATACATGAAACTAATAATTATTGAAGTGATCCAACAAAGTTGTGAGGATCTCATATGTTTATTGGGTTAAGCAGGTTTTATTCATCAAGCACATTATTAGTCCGATGCACAAATGCTAGAATTTTTTTTGTTTGTGTGTGTGTGTGTGTGTGTGTGTGAGAGAGAGAGAGAGAGATGGAAAGTGGTCATTGTTTCATACTACAATCCCATAAATTGATTTAGAATTTACATAAATATTGCTATTCAGGTAATTAAAAAGAACAAGACCCAAAGTTTTCTTAGGAGATCCAAGGTAGTATATTTGGATGAGGAAATAATGTTTCATTTCATATAAAAATTAAAACCATAAAATTAAACCAAAAGTTTTAGTTAATGCAAATTAATGAAAAGAACTTCCCATAAATTGTGGTTTCTTATTGGTGCAAACATAAGCATCCTATGTATTTTCAATTAAGATGCGACATCACCAAGAAACTAAATGATAAGAGTTTAAATGTAAAATTGATCAAAAGGGAAGTACCATCCAAGCTGAAAATCAAGACGTCTTGCTGCAGCAGTTTTATCTTCATTTTTTTCTGAATTAGCCTCTGCCCACTCACAGTCTAGCACCAAGCCTACTTGTCCCCCTTGCTTGTCCTGGAATAAATGCAAGGATTGCAAGAGCAAAAAAGGGATGTTATCCTTCTAATGATTAAAGAGCCCAAATGGCAATTTTATTGATGACCAGAAAAACAGTAACTGTACAGGCAACTTATGAAATTCAATATATGATGGAACTTTGGAAAGACAAAATCATTTTTCTACATTGTAAACACTGTGGTCTGGGTACTCTTGGCGTTTACAATGGAGATGTCTAGGGTAACTATAAAATTAAAAAAAGAAAAAAAAAAGCACTGGGTCTGGGAACGTATTAATTATTAAACCACAGCCAATATAACCAAACAGAGTGACAACAGAAGTATATTTAGCAAACCTAGTTTTTGTTCCATCCTGACATCGTTCAAATATGGCCACTGATGCTTATTCTCTCACATCAATGCTATTTTAGTCAGTCTTTGCTGAGACTCTTTGTAAAGGATGATACAGAAAATACTTTTACTCAGTAAAGATATAATGACTATTACATTAATTACCCAGCTAAGATGCATCCTTTAATAATATGAGGTTCCAGGTCAATGGTAAATACCATATGACCTTGGTCTATGATATTAGCCATAGGTACATAGGTGAGAGACGAGGAGATGCCTCCATTTAATATATATATATATATATATTTGATTAGTAATAAAGATTTATTGATATAAAAAATGAGAATCCCAAGTACATAGGGAGTATACAGGGGTGTACAAATCAAATACAAAAATTACATAAATCAAGTAAATCCAAAGTTGAAGAAAAGGAATGGTCTCCACACTGACAACCAGTCCAATAAGGTTCTAAAAAACGAATAACTTGAGATCAAACATAGAACGCTCACTATCTTCAAAACACCTACTATTTCTTTCCTTCCCAATACACCACATCAACGATCCATATATATCCATTATGATGGTGACCAAATCGACCTTGCCAGCAAGCAAGAAGCTCAACAGCAAACTTTGGCATAACCCAACATATTCCAAATAAACCAAAAACCATAGCCTCCATTTAATATATACTAACCACAAATATCTCCAGGGTGATACTTTAAGCAGCTTTAATCACTTCTAATTTGTTATGAATTTATTCACATTCCTTTGAATAGGCAGTAAAACTGAGCAGATGAGGGAAAAAGGTTGGAAACCATTAGAAGTAATAACCCATAATGTCTGTAATCCTGGATGGTGCCAAAAAAAAAAAAAAACTACTTTAGTTTTCTTGACATAATATATTAATTGTTATGATTTACAGAACATAATGACAAACCTTGATTCTTTTTTGACAAGTAACAAAAAAATTTATTAATAAAAACATAACTAAATACACCGGGGGTGTACTCAGAGAGAATTACAATCAAACTCTAAAAATTACAATGCTCAAGAGAAGACAAAGATTGATAAAGAGAAAAGCCAAGCAGACTAAGCTCTATAACCACACCATCCTTATTTAGAAGACAAAGTTCTCAATCACTAATACATAATTGAACAGCATACCTTATACTTGCTTCTGTATATTGAAACAGCTGCTGCATGGGCCAAGATCTGGTGGTGTGCAGCCAAATATGGTTCTATTGAAGAACCTTGACATCTTCCAGGAGCATAGATCCCCACATCATATCCATTCACAGCAGTTTGAAGGGGCTCATTAATTGTAATCCAGATTTTTACTCTATCACCAAAACTTGCAAAGCAAGTGTCTGCATAGATTGCAAAATATTTTCTGAATGCCAAACATGAAAACCAGATTTATTGTTAATAGAAATGAAACAAAAGGAATAAAAAGCAATCCAATAAATGTATGGGCAATATATATATATATATGTATGTATGTATGTATATATGCACATGAGTATGTACATTATTTGGTACTAAGTTTCCTGAAACTCATTAATGCCATTGCTAATATTAAATCTTTTACATGATTCTCCCTCCCACCATGTACTATAAAGAATAAGACTTTGGAAATTTTTATCCGACTATATTTTCCGGGGCAAAAAGAGAAGCAGAACAAAAGAAAATAGAAATAGAAATCAAATAAAATGGTTTCTCAAGTCCTGTGGCTCACTGATAGTTATTAGGCATAACTACTTCCTTGTGCATAAATCAAAGAAGACCACATTTGCCATTATTTAGACTATGAAAAGAAAAGTGTCCATTCAATACTTGATTGGTTGCATGTGGCACGTTAAGCATCTCTTTTCACAAAGATAAGATAATTGTAGTTTATATTCCCTATGCATAACAAATTTTTACTTTATTTCCTAGGTTTTTTAGTGTGCCTACTAAATTTATCATATCCCCTTTAAAGCGTCATGTTTCTGTAGCTGTAAGATGTTTTCCCAAACAAGCATAAAAAAGCAGAAATGTTTCTATTTCTAGATGGTAACATCTTCCCTCAAGCCAGAAATTTTAACCACAAAGATTTTCAGCTTCTCTGAGCTTGACATGTATCAAAGACAAGTCAGAAGTGATCTAGTCACCCTCTACCTTAGGCTAGCCAACCAACCCCCCCTACTCTTAGGACTGTCAACCAGTCACCCTCTACTCCTAAGCCAAAACAACCAGCCACCATTTCTGAACTCTTAGGGCAGGCAGGCAGCCCCTTATTTTGACTTCTTAATAGCCTGCCTAGATGTAACTGTTATCTAGGTTATTCCCTAGTAGTTAAAGATTATAAATAGACTTGTTATGTAAGAGTAGAATCAGTTTTTGATGTAACTTTTAAATTAGTTTCAGAGCTGGACAGAGATTCTGTTTCTCCAGTTATTTTCTCTGTAATTCCAACTTTGATTCTCAATTTTAATGCAATTCTAATTCAAGTTCTCAATTATTTGATCTTGATTTCCATCATTTGGTATCAGAGCACAGATCTGGTCCCCTTTTTCCCAAATAATTAGATCATTTGAGTCCTAGACTTCCTTGTGTTTCTTTTTTTTTCTCCCTCCATTCAAGATACTAGAATTCAGATTTAGGTTCCTTGTGCCAATCAAATCTGTGTTGCTGCTGCAAATATCACAGATTTGATCACTTGTGCTGTTGCTGCTATTTACAATTTTATTCAAAGATTGTGAAGCTTTTAATGGCCCAAAGAAGGAGAATTAGAATAAGGGGGAATCATATGGATGTTGGGGAAGGAGTTGAAGCTAACCTTCGTGTGGGGAGGAATGGTGGATGGAATCAAAATATAGAGAGAGGAGATGAGATTGCTGAATTAAGGAGACAAGTTGCGTCACATACGGAGGTGGTGCAGCGTATGCAGCCTCCTCATGAGGCTACCGATGAGTCTGATGACTCTCATTCTCATTTTGAGAACCCTTTTGGAGTTCCTCCAAGGGGTAGGCCTTTCGTGGAAAGAAATGAGCCAAGGCTTGACCATAACTTCAAGGTTGAAATTCCAGAATTTCATTGGAGTCTCAAACCGGAAGACTTTGTAGATTGGCTTAACACCGTTGAGAGTGTGTTTGATTATTATGCAGTTATGGATAAAAAGAAAGTGAAGCTAGTTGCTATTCGCCTTAAAGGGAGAGCTTCCGCTTGGTGGGAACAATTACAAATTTCTCGCCAAAGAAGTGGTAAAGTCAAGATCAAGAGTTGGGAGAAGATGAAGAAAAAGCTCTTTGAGCAATTTCTTCCTTTCAACTACACCCAATCACTCTACAAAGACCTACATAACCCTAAGCAAGAAGGAAGTGTAGAGGAGTATATAGAGGCATTTCACCAACTTGTAGTAAGGGTAGATTTGAATGAAAGTGAAGAACAAATGGTTGCAAGGTACTTGAGTGGATTGAAGCCATCCATACAAGATGTCCTAAGACTTCAATCATTGTGGAACGTGTCGGAATCCTACAACTGGGCTTTACTGGTGGAGAAGCAACAAACTAGGCCAGCTTTAAGGTCTGGACAGTGGGGTTCCAGGTCTGGTTAGGGGATTTCTAACCAATATAAGGTTGGGAATTCAAGTACAAATGGGAAAGGAGAAACCTCTGGGGTTGGTCAGCAACCAGCAAGTCCTAACTCTGCTATTACAGCCCCAAAACAGTCCCAAACAGCCACTGTTGGCTGGGGTAGACAGCAACAAGTGGGTACTTTCAAACATTTCAAGTGTAGAGAGCCGTGCATAGATCTTTGGATTGTAGGAAGAAGGCTATTATGTTGGAGAAAGTAAAAGAGCTTGAACGTGAAGATGGAGAACCCATTTTTGATCAACCTTCAAATGAGGTTGGTGGTGATTTTGAAGAAGAAGAGGGCTTGACACTTGTGATGAGGAAGACTCTTCTTGCTCCTAAATTCAAATCCAAAGAAGATTGGTTGAGAACCAATATTTTTTTATATAGCTTGCAGCATTGGAGGAAGAGTTTGTAGTATGATCATTGATGGGGGAAGTTGTGAAAATGTGATCTCTCAAGAGGTGGTTGATAAGTTGAAGCTTGCCACTCAAGATCACCCATATCCCTACAAACTCTATTGGTTCAAGAAGGGTAATAAGGTGAAAGTAACAAAGCGTTGCTTGGTGCCATTTTCTATCAAGAAGAAATATTTTGATGAAATTTGGTGTGACGTAGTACCAATGGATGTGTGTCATATCCTTCTTGGAAGACCTTGGCAATTTGATCACCAAATGATGCATGATGGGAAGAAGAACACCTATACCTTAAGCAAAGACAATCAACAATTTAATTTGCTGCCAATAAAGGAAAAGGTGACTTCTAAATCCTCTACAACCTCTTTACTAGCTTCTAAAAACATCATTCAAGAAACTCGAGATAGTGGCTGCATTTTGGCATTAATTCCAGTCAACACAGTGGCTGGAATTGATGTTCCTAGTGTTGTCACTGAGTTATTACAACAATATGGTGATGTTTTTCCCCATGAGTTACCTCCCGACTTACCTCCTATGTGAGACATTCAACGTGCCATTGATTTGGTACCGAGAGCACCCCTTACAAACAAACCAGCATATCGTATGGCTTCAAAGGGGAAGGAAGAGTTGCAAAAACAAGTTCAAGAGCTTCTTGATAGAGGCTACATTCAGGTTAGTATTAGCCTTTGTGCAGTACCCACTCTCTTAACTCTTAAGAAGGATGGCTCTTGGAGGATGTGTGTGGATAGTAGAGCTATCAACAAGATCAAAATCAAGTATTGTTTTGCAATTCCTAGATTGGATGACATGCTAGATTGCTTGGCGGGGTTCAAAGATGTTTTTCAAGATTGATTAAGATTGATTTGCGAAGTGGGTATCATCAAATTAGAATTCGCCTAGGAGATGAATGGAAGATGGCCTTCAAGATGCATCATGGATTATTTGAATGGCTTGTTATGCCATTGGTTCGACAAATGCACCTATCACTTTCATGAGGATGATGACACAAATGTTGCAACTACTGTTAGGGATTGGTGTTGTGGCATGTTTTGATGATAGTTTGGTGTGTAGCCGCTGTTTGGAGGATCACTTGGCACATTTGCAGCTTGTGCTCAACATTTTGAGGAGAGAAAAGTTTTATGGTAATGTGAAAATGTGTAGCTTTGGGATGGATCAAGTGGTGTTTTTGGGGCATGTTGCATCTTCCAAAGAAGCGTTCATGGATGAAAACAAGGTTAAGGCAATTGTTGATTGGCCTAAACCTTCTAGTGTGCATGAGGTGAGGAGTTTCCATGGTCTTGCTACCTTTTATAGAAGGTTTATTAGTAATTTAGGGGAAAATGGGCTTTTGCCCTTATTTTTTTTTTTTAAAATCTAGCACAATGTTCCAGTTTTAAAACTATTAAGCATCATGTCCCTGTTTTGAAACTTGATTTTAACAAAATCGAGTTACAGGTGGAACTCGACTTTAAAAAAGTCGAATTCTATGCATATTTTGCCACTTAATTTTTTTGAAAATCTAAGTGAAACTCAACATTAGTAATGTTGAGTTTCACTTAAAACTTTACATATATCTCGATTTTGAGGACATCAAGTTTTATACAGAACTCGATTTTGTTAAAATTGAGTTTTAAAGATTAGGACATTCTGCTAAATAGTTTCAAAACAGGGACATTGTGCTAGATTTTTTTTAAAATAAAGGCAAAAGCCCATTTTCCCCAGCAATTTCAGCACCATTGCAGCACCTCTCACCAATTGTCTCAAACAAAAGTCCTTTGTTTGGATTGATGAAGCCCAAGAAAGCTTCCAAATTTTAAAGAGGAAGTTAACCGAAGCTCCTATCCTTGCCTTGCCCAATTTTGAAAAGATATTTGAGCTTAATTGTGATGCATCAGGAGTTGGAAATGGTGTGTCCTTAGCCAAGAAGGACATCCCATAGCATTCTTTAGTGAGAAGTTGAACGAAGCAAAACTTAGGTAATCTATACCAACAATTGCAGCAGGGACAGCAACCTGCCAAGTCTGACTTTTGGTTGAAGGATGGATTTCTTTTCAAAGGGCTGGAATTATGTTTGTCTAAATGTTCTCTAAGAGAGTTAATGATTGTTGACAACATAATTTGGGGCATTTGGAAAATCAAAGACCCTAGAATCCCTTAAACAAGACTATTTTTGGCCAGAAATGACTAAAGATGTTGAGTGGCATGTTCAAAGGTGCTAAGTTTGTCAAAAAGGAAACGGTACAGCCACCAATGCAGGTCTGTATTTACCTCTTCCAGTGCCTAGTAAACCATGGGAATGTATTAGTATGGATTTTGTTCTTGGCCTTCCACCTACACAATGAAAGAATGATTCAATCATGGTGGTAGTGGATCATTTCTCCAAGATGGTCCACTTCATTCCATGCAAGAAGACTTCGGATGCTTTCAATGTGGCTGTTTTATTTTTCAAAGAAGGCTAGAAGTTTCATGGTGTGCCCCTCTATTGTTTCCGACAGGGATGCTAAATTTCTTGCTCATTTTTTGCCGAACTCTATGGCAAAAGATAGGAATTGAATTGAGCTTTAGCACTCATTTTCACCCTCAAATGGATGGTCAAACTGAAGTTATCAACCGAAGTCTTGGGAATCTCTTAAGATGCTTGATTGGTGAAAATCCAAGGAATTGGGAAAGTATCCTTCCTTTGGCTGAATTTGCTTACAACTGTTCTCTTAATCGGGCTATTAACACATCTCCTTTTGAAGTTGTGTATGAGAATAAACCTTGAGTGTCTTAGATTTGGCACCCTTGCCACTTTCTAAGAAGTAGAATATAAGAGCAACAAAAATCCATGCACAAGTCAAGGAGAGAATTGAACATTCCAATACTAACTACAAGGCTGTTGCTGATATTCATCGAAGGAGATTAATTTTCAAGGAAGGGGACCTCATATGGGTGATTTTAACTAAGGGAAGGTGTCCTGAAGGCTCCTATTCCAAGTTGGTAGCAAGGAAAGTAGGTCCATGCAAAGTGTTGACTAAAATCAATGACAATGCCTACACAATCCAACTACCCCCTCATCTAAGCATTTCTAATGCCTTCAATGTGAAGCACTTGAAACCTTATTTTCCAATTGAAACTTGAGGGCAAGTTTCCTTTATGGAGGGGAGTATGATGTAGTCACCCTCTACCTTAGTCCAGCCAACCAACCCCCCCCCCCCTCCCCCCACACACACACACACACACACACACACACTCTTAGGACTGTCAACCAGCCACTCTCTACTCCTAAGCCAAAACAACCAGCCACCATTTCTGACCCTTTAGGGCAGGCAGCCTTATTTTGACATCTTAGATCTGCCATATATCCTCATTAATTCAGCTTTGACCTATGTTGTGATAGTCTAACTAGATGTAACTATTAGCTAGCTTATTCCCTAGTAGTTAAAGATTATAAATAGACTTGTTATGTAAGAGTAGAATCAGTTTTTGATGTAACTTTTAACTTAGTTTCAGACCTGGACAGAAACTCTGTTTCACCAGTTATTTTCTCTGTAATTCCAGCTTTGATTCTTAATTTTAATTCAATTCTAATTCAGGTTCTCAATTATTTGATCTTGATTTCCATCAAGAAGAGATATACAAATAAGAAAGCCATGATCAACAAACAAAGTGTAAATTCGGGTCAGCATGTTTATGATTTTTAATATATTTAGAACTACTGGATGCATTCAACTGAAATGATAAAAATATTAATCAACATGGAAGAAACGGTTTATATCAAGATTTCTGAAAACTAATAATTTTATTATGACAATACTTACACAATTTGTTTATTCAACCACCCTCCCATTGTCTCGTGAAGATGCAAAGGAAGATCCCAATGGTACAAAGTTATGCAAGGCTGGATACCTGCAGGAACAATGCTGTCAATTACGCATTGTTGGTGCAACTAAAGGGAAATCAACTATAAATTAATACCTTTTTCAAGAAGAGCATTAATAAGATTGTTGTAGTAATTAATCCCTTCATCATTGATTTTGGTTCCTAAACCATCTGCAACGATAAGAAAACCATGGAAAAATCCATTAATCATTATAACTAAGCTCAGGCAGCACTGAAAATAAAACGCAAAAATGATGAAAGCAATTTTCGTAAAACTCAACCTATATGAGGTGAAAACTAGGGCGTAATTTCACTTTATCACCCTAAATTATACCCCAACTTACCCTTTGCACCATAAACTTTCAAAATGCATAGTTAGCCCCCTAAACTATAACATGTGTTACACTCTGCACCCTGCCATTAATTTTGCCACTATCTTGGATGGAAAACCAAAGTTTAGGTTGTAAAGTGTAATTGAGAGTATAGTTTAGAGTTATAAAGTGTAATTTCTCATATGTTTTTAAGGGGTTAAGAAGAGGGGCAGTTGGGTCTTTTCATGTGATGCCATTGAAGATAACGGAAGAATTGACGGCATGGTGAAAAGTGTAACATGCGTTATAGTTTAGGGTGCTAATCGTGCATTTTGAAAGTTTAGGGTGCAAACTGCAAAGTGTAATTTGCGGTATAGTTTAGGGTGGTAAAGTGTAATTTTTACTAAAAACTAATCAGCATAGTTTTTCATGTCAATATTGGTATAGCATGAAAACCTGGGATTGGAGGTGTCAAAACCACTTATTCCTAAAAGGACAAATTGAAGGGTGAATATACATAGTCATACAACTTGTCTTCATTAAGGGTCTAACATCTTTATTTCAACCATTTAAGTAATGATTGTGCCTAATAGACCAAAAGAAGGCATATATACTTTATAGAAAAAGAAATTTCAAGAAAAGCTTCATGTATTAGAAGACATGGCCCTGAACTCTACTCTATATATATATATATATATGAATAGAGGCATAGCATCGCCCCTTTTGTGTCAACCTAAATAATTTTCATGCTATTATCACAAAAATATGCCTCATCTATGACGACCTGATCAAAATGTATGTTACACACACAAAAAAAACATAAAAATGAAAAAGAAAGCACCTATTCCATATCTATTTCATAAAATCAGAACTTATATAGCAACTGAAATAAGACATCCCCACCAGGGATTTGATGGGTATACAATCTGCATACTTCAATCATTCCCTATTCCATCTATTTTAAGTTTCATCAATACAATTTTTATTACAATTTTTTTATATTTAAAAATAGACGTGCACATTGTGCTAATGTAAAGATATACTAAAAGAGGCCAACTTCTGCCTGAAATTCTATAAAAAAGTCCTACCTGAATTCTTTGCTCAGAGATGTGAACTATAGATATCCCAAATTCTAAATTCTTTAAATTTTAGTCAACTTTTAGGGTGCGTTTGGTTCAATGTAAAATGATTTCAAGGTGTAAAATATTTTCAACTGAAAATATTTTTCGGAAATGAAAATGATTTCAAGTGTTTGGATGTGTTTCTGAAAATTTTCCAGGAAACACATTTTCTCACATTTTCTTAGCTTCCAAACAGATATTATAATAGAAAATGTGAATATATAAACCAAATCTACCATAAAACATAACCAAAAAAATTCAGTCTCTCTCTTTTCATCAGCACCGATCGTGAGAGATGGAGAGGGAGAGATAGATTGAGAGAAGTGGATCTGAAGAAGGCGAGATGGGCGAGTCGGTCTGATAGCGGCGATATCAGCAAGGGGGTCTGAAGGAGGCGACGGCGACGACGATGACGGTCCGGTGCGATCTAGTGGGGTGCAATCTCACAGTGTGATCTCGGTGGGATGATCTCCCTAGCACAATCTCGACGGCGCGATCTTGCGGCTAGATCTCGCTGGCGCAAGCTCGCTGGCGCAAGCTCGATAGCGCGTCTGGGCTTGGAGTGGTGGTCTGAGCTCAACAGCGCAAGCTCGATCTCACTCTCTGTAGTCTCTCTTTGTGCTCTCTCTCTCTCTCTCTCTCTCTCTCTCTCTCTTTGCGAGTTTGAGTCCGGAAATGGTTTGAAATGAAAATAGAAACGTAAAATGATTTCCGGGTCAAAGCCTTTATTTTTACGGTCAAATGAAATGCATTTTCGGAAATTCTATTTTCCATGCGCAACCAAACACACGATTTTACGGAAAATGATTTCGTGAAATGGTTTGAAGCCAAAACAAATAGACCCTTAAAGTCAGCCCATGTAAGTAGAGAAAATTGACAAAATAGTTGTACTATCTTATTTGGAGATTTAATGGGTAGACTACTTGGACTGTGCTAAAGTCTTTGTTTTTGAGATCATTGTATGATTGGATGAGAGTGCTTGTACAAGTCCATTAGTCCTCTATTTTGGATTATCTTGATTTTTTGAACTTAAGATTGTAATTAAGTGTTCTCCATTTTATTTTCACTTAAAAAAATGAAGAAAATTTAACAATTAACTGCCTGTCTCAAATGCTACCACAACATTAGACCGACTCAAGTTGCGTCAAATGCACATGGATGACCCCAGCCTTACAGACTCATTTCATAATATATGAACTAAGCCTCCTGCATGCCGTCTGATTGATTCTTTCTTATATTCTGGATTCCCAAATGGATATGGATATATCGTGTACATAAATTCCTAATGTAATCCAAATTAGTTCAACTCTGGTTCAACTAAAACTCATACTTCTTAAGACTAAGTGCCAAGCAGGGATATGGGAAGAAGGGAGGTAAACAACTAGATGAGGACTCAGAAGGAAATAATAATAATTAGTATGTTCCAATCACTAATCATATGTACAACCAATATACTCTTCCTGAACAGTAATGAAAAAGTATTAATTATAAAATGCATTAAACATTGTAATAAAAGGACATACCAGGGAAGATACGAGACCATGATATGGAAAAGCGATAATATTCGAATCCCAACTTGGCTATAAGTTCAACATCTTCCTGTATATCAGTATTGAATCAAATAATCTAAACCTAATGCAACTTTAAAACAGAACATAAAAGTGATATGAATCAAATTTGTTTTCCAATATACCAAGGGAAAAGGATCAATGTCCACATACAACAACTATACATACACAAATTCAAGTAAACTTGATGAGGCCTTAATCCTAACCAAATTTAGGTTGATTCCAAGGATCCTTTTCCAACTGGTTGGGATTAGCTAACATATATCATTGTCCTCCATTCTATCTTATTTAAAGTCACAGTTTACAACTGGTTGGGATTAGCTAACATATATCCTTGTCCTCCATTCTATCTTATTTAAGGTCACAGTTTACGTCACAGTTCATGTGTGTGTGTGTGTGTGTGTGTGTGTGTGTGTGTGTGTGTGTGTATCACATCGATTTGGCTACTTCCATCTATGTTTGGAAATAGAAAAGCTTAAACATTAGTATTGAAAAAATTACAGAAAAACAAGCATCTAGCTAGAGATCAAACTGCTCAATACTTCCATTTCACAATCAGGAATGCATTAAAAGGTGATGAAACATGCCAATAAAGCCAAACTGCATAATAAGAGATAAAAAATGTTTGAACAGGTGTAATGCACTGAGAAGTTTTATATGTAGAACTGGGAAATATGAAATGTCATTTGTGAAGGATGATTATTCATATTCCTTTCTTTTTTTGATAAGTAAGAAAGATATATATATATATATATATATATGATGATGATTCATATTAATAAATAACAAATTAGTGATAATAGGAAAAAATTATGGATTTTGATCTAAATCCTCTATAAATCAACAATCATTTAATGAAATACTTTATATTCACACACACCCAAAAAAAAAAAAAATTTATGGCTTATGTGACAGATGTTTCTTCACAGCGTATGGTGTTTCTCTTAGATTTGGAATTGGGATCAAATAAGTCAAATAGCCCACAGGACACATGGTGCATCCACTTGAAAAAAAAGACAAATCTCAAACTAGCATAATTATGTTATAAGTATCTAAAACGGGGCTAATTACTATATAAGCACTACAAGGGCAATCAACCACAAAGGAATAAAATAACTGTGAGTCACTCAATACATTGTTACTAACCTTGTATCTATGATATTGATCCACTGCCACATCACCATTGCTTTTGTCAATGATCTTTCCTAACAAAACAAAAGGACGGACAAATAAGTTTCAAAAAATGCAGAAAATAAAATTCATCCACATCAACCCAAAACTTGTCATGCAAGAATTTGTTATAAGCTTTTTAAAAAAAAAAAGAGAGAGAATTACCCTCAGTGTGTGAAAAAGCATCCCAAATACTTGGACCCCTACCACCCTCCTTGTAGGCTCCTTCCACCTACAAAAAATCAACAAGGAGACTAAATTAAAAAAGTGTGAGTTTTCCATTATTTATGGAAACTAATTAACCAACCAAAAAAAAAAAATTCAGACAAGCTACTTTTCTTATTAACGTTTCCAAAAGAAACATTTTGCAGTTAGAGTTGATATTCATTTAGTTTCACATACTTTAGTTTCCAAGAATGATTCCTCTCTCTCTTTCTCTCTCTATCTCTCTCTCTCTCATGTGCTATAAAACCTCCATTACATATCAAGGAAACATCACGAAGGAGAATACTGTGCATGCACTTGTGTGTTGTGTCCCCTACTTGGGAGGCTGTAACTTCTATTTCTGCTAAAAATGATGATTTTTCACCTAGGTGTCCATACCCTTCCTCATACTTGAGAAAGATGATCCTTTGAAACGTAGAGCCATATATCAAAGATAGAGTTCTTCCAAAAATTTAATTAAATGACACCAATCACTTAGATTTTGCACAATAGTATGCAACAAAAAACTATGCCAGAAAAGGCCAAAAAGAGAGCATAAGAAAAACTAAAAAGAGAGGAAGCAGCAAGCATGCCTTTCAGATATAACAGCCCATAACAACATAATAAATTCATAGAAATCACATGATACGAGGAACCCAAAGAAATCAATTTGATAAAAAAAAAAAATTATGATCAATTTACACTTCTTTTTTCCAACAAGAAATCAAAACTGTTCAACCAAAAAGGCTTGGAAAATTGTAACACAAAACCCATATCGTAATTTGTGAGAAAATGGATAACAAAGCTGATTTCTTTTTGTAAAATCTACAATAAGACAGTAAAAATGAGGAAATACCCAGATCATAATTTGTCAGAATATAAATAAAAACAAACGAGAAAATGTGACTGCAGAGGTGATGGTAGAAAGAGAACCTGATAGACAGAAGTGGCCACGCCAAAGAAGAAGTTTGGAGGGAAGTCACTGCGAGACACTTCCTTCTTGTTGGACTCATCACCTTCGTATTCCTTCAACAACTCCTTCTTTGCCATTGTTATTGTGACTAAAACAAAGGAAGTGAGTCAGTGAGTTATGAAGAAATAAATAGAGATCGTTGTGGCTACACGTGGCAAAACGGGTCTGATATTTTTTGACCGACCTTACCCAACGCAAAAAATATCTTATCTGAATCCAATTTTTTTGAACCGGAGTAAAAATGAGCCGATCCGTGACTCGACTTGTTTTTTTGCACGTCAACCCGATTCGACCCGCAACACAATACGAACTTGAACAATTTTTTAAAACTTTTGTTTGTTTGGTAAAAAAATAATAAAATTAAAACAATATTTGTTTAATTGTTTGTTGTAAACTTTAAGAAAACGATTGAGACATTTACATAACTGCATACAAATTAATTGAAAGATGAATGGTTGAGCATTTTGTAATGAGTAAAGAGTTTTAGATATTAAATAGCAAAGTACATACTAAGATAATCTGGTTACAGTAGAGTTAAAAACATAAAATTTAAAATTGTAGACATGTGTGAAAAACATTCACAAGCGTGAAAATAGTGAAGCTAAAGTATGAAATTAGCATAAATTATAAATGTTTAGACCTATTTTTTTAATCAATTTATGTCCAAAATAAACAGTTTTTCAAAATAAATTATGATATTTGCTAGCGTGTGTGTTGCTTAACAATAATATAATATTCATAAAAGAGATCATATATAAATAAGTAAACAATCAAACTTTAATGTAAATCTCAAAATGAAATAGAGTGTCAACCACAATTGATAATAGATTATAAATAAATTTTCAAAATCGTAAATTTCTTATATGTTTTTATTCTTTGTCAAATGAGTTATCCAATAAGTCATTCGTAATTTTATTTTATATTTTGAAATGTTGATATTGTGTAGAAATAAAACTTGTGTATTTTTTCTTTTATGGGAAAAACTTGTGTATTTGTTTTACTTATCTTTGTGTTATTTTATTTTAGATAACAATGTTAGGATTTGTATAATTTTAAAATTATTGAATAAGTATTAAAAAGTTTAATTGAGTTTATTCTTGATATAAGTGGTGAATTCAAAGTAATGCATTTTACATCAAGTAATTTATTGTATGACTTTTCAAATGACAAATACATGACTGAATGCTTCAGGCTTCAATGGATTAGAGGTTGTTTGAAAGGCTTGAAAAGAAAGAAACACAAGATCAAAGGTGACTGGGGTAAACCGGCCAAGAACCCTCCGATACTTAAGTTAGTTTTTTCTTACAACTCAAGAATTCCAATTTTTGAGGAAAGGTGGCAAAACTTACTTTCGTTTGAAGTGGATGAGTCCTTATATAGTGAGCCTTGGAGTGATTACTTGATTGGTAACTTTCTCAAACCGTAAGGAATTTATAAGGTTTAGACTTAATTTCTACAACTGCTATAGAAGTTAGAAGATTTAATCTTGTCTTCTATAACTGCTATTAGAAGTTAAGAGTTTAGTGAGAAGTTAAAGCGATGAACAAGGATTTCACTTATTCTTCAAAATAGTAGAACGTGGTTCGAATTATAAGCTTTTGTGCATAAATTCATTCCGAAGATTTTCTAAGTGTTGAGGGGTCGTCCATGTGTTTCTATGCTGCACGACCTTCTTAGATTGGATGAACTCCTTATGCTGGACGACCTTTTTGGATTTTGACAACACCTTGTCAAAATTCAAATAGCGTTGAAAACACTATGAACGTTTAAACCCCCAAACAACAAATTACCAATTCAAGCTTTATATCAAACACTATATGTGCGGAAGATGATAACAAACTTATAACAGAATTGATAAACAATCTAAACCATAAATAATCACAATCACAACAATAATTAAATGGTAAAAATAAAAGGAAGAGAGATACAAATACAAGGACAACACACGATGTGTCATCGAAGAGAAAACTGAAACTTTTGGCGTAAAACCTCTCCGTCGCCCTCCGAGCGGTCAATAATCCACTAGAAAATGTAGTTGGGATATATTAACAGCAATAGACCCTCCAAGCCTAATCTTCCCAAGTACTGAAGCCCTTCATGCATCTTGCTCTAACGAGGTTGCACCGAACCTTTTTCTTCTCTAGTTTACTGGATTCCGCTATAAACCATAGCATCAACCAATAATCATTGGTCCCTTCCAAACTGCTTCCCTTAGCACCAAAAGAACCTTCTCAGAGACTTGGGTATGGTGAGAAAATGATTTAATCAAGAATCTCTCAAGGATGTATCAATGGAGAAGAAGAGAGTAGAGGAATTTGAAGAGTTTTTTAGGTGAAGATTGTGGATGAGACAATCTTGTTTTCTCTAGGGTTTCTCTTTCAAAATTCTCTCTGGAAGCTCTCTACATTTCATGGGAATGAAGGGTATTTATACTAGGGTGAGAATGGAATGCGAAGAGACAGTTTTTCCCAAACAGGGTGTTCTGACGACTTGACCCCGCGACTAAGTTGAGTCACGAGTTCAAACCGTGAGCTAATGGCCTAACCAACCTGGGACTTTTGTCCTGTAGTGCAATAGTTGGTGCGACTCTTTAGCTTCTGGCATACTTGGCACGTGTGCAACTTTTGGCAACTTGTCAGCCGCGAGATCTAGTCGCGAGTCCCTATTTCTTTGCACAATCTTGAGTATTTCTTCACACTCTCTCACTCACTACCCTTACAAGATTCCCACCTAAATACAGAGTTTCTAAATGCTAAAATACAAGCAAATTTGGCATGGAATAAAGCCAACAAGATGGTTGATTAAATTCAACCTTACAATCTTCCTCTTTGGCTATTCCATGACAAAACCCTAAAACAAGCTCTAGACTTAACGCGTGAGTTAGGAACAGTTGGAAAACTCACTCGCACCTAACTCTAGAATCTGTGAAGCTTTTGAACTATAAAACCAAAACATCTCCTGAAACACAATAACACAATAATATCATTGTATGTAGAAAACTTGTAATGCATATGGAACAAGCACAATGCAATCAAGCACAATGCGATCAAGCAAAATGGAATAAAATAATAAATCGTGGCTTGACCAAACAAGCAATCACTATAAGATAGTGACCACAATGTTCATTCTCACTTGGAATGAACACATCAGGACATTCAAGCTGATAAGCACAAAGCAAATCACTTGAATGATAAACAAATCACTTGAATGACCAACACTCAACCAATACACAATACATGAAATATATGCATCTAGGAATAAAATCCTACAAGGGCACAATAGTGAGAGTACTTTAGGAAAATGCATAACATTTAGCTTGAAGTACAAAACAACATAGCATAAAGGCTGCATAAGCATGGTACAAACCATAAAAGCCTACACATATGCATAGAAACACCATAAAAGCTTACAAAAGCAACATGGATACAAATTATAAAGTACTTCCCTTATCATATCACTCCCCCTATCATGAATCATAGAAGTTGTGATGAACTTGGAACATATATACCTATGACTTGAAACACTTGCATAAAACATATTAGAACCTCAAGGTAAAGCAAGTAATAAAATGACAAGTATAATATAAACAAGTAAATTGCGATCAAGTAAACATGATGTGAAACATGTGAGCAACTTGATCATACACCAAACACCAAAACAAAGTTTTCTTATTAGCTCAATGTCTTCTCCTCCTTGGTGTATGCATCTCCCCTATGGAATATCTCTTCCCCTACAAATGTGCACGAGAAATAGAATTTTTCCCTTTAAGAATATGCATAAGGGTCATATAGAAATGACAAAAACTCTCTAGTATACTCTCTCATTTCTGTCAGGAATAGACAAAGGGTCAAGAAGAAACGAGGGCAAAAGATGAAGGTATGAACAATGATAATGATGCATGAGGTGTGTGAGATGAATGAGAAAATGAAGTTCAAAACTAAGACAAGACAAAAAGCTATAAAGTATAAAGTAAACATGACATGATAGGATAAAGAAACAATGTATGAACCAATGAATGACAAAGGTAGCAAAGGTGTGTGCAAAAGGTAGCTATGTGCAATGCATGAAAAATGTACATGTGGGGCAAAGGGTGTTAAATACATAACCAATAAACCAAACATGTTCCTAATGAGAAAACATGAGAAACTCCAAAGTTTGATACTCATCGGAGTCCAAACAAGCGAGAAAATGCCTAAGAGACATTTTATCAAATACCTAACGTGCACACTATGAACAACAATGTGAAACAATGCATGAATATCATGAAACCACCCTTAATACATTCTTTTTTTATCACAAGGAGCCAACATCCAAAGCAAATCAACAAAAGAAGCCAATCATATACAAAAGTTTGACAAAAATAAAGTTTCCTCAACCCCTATGATGAAAATTCCAACCAAGAGCACAAAACTCAACAAAACATAATCCAAGGATCCAAATCAATGAAAAGAGTTTAAAATAACCTTAGAGATGTTAATGGAATGAAAAACCATTCAAATTGATTGGGTTTTGATGAAAAAATATTGAAAGAGGGGTTTAAGAGAGGATGGGAGAGGTTTAAAACAGGTTTCCCATGAAAAGCCCTTTAAAAAGCTGTTTTTGGGCATTTCGCGACTGGGCGAGTCACAAAGTTCAGTCGCGAAAATTTTCGCGAGTCACGAGTGAATCGCCAAAGCTTCTGGATGAAATTCACGATCGGGGTTTCGCGACTGCGAGTCGCCAGTAAGTGACCAAAAATTTCGCAACTGGAAAGTCAGTTGCCAGTGAGTCGCGAAAAACTCTGACACTTGTTTTTCAAGACAGAACAAGTTTAAACAAAGTAAGCACAAAACATGATCATAAAGAGTGATAAAAATCACTTCTAAATATATATAAAATGACCAATAAACTTTTTGGATTGATCCATATATAGTTGAGCACACACACATCACATTTAAATAAGTACAATTGAACAAATGAATAAGGTATTCATTGAACATTAGACATGTGTGTTGTGTGTGTGTATCAAGTGTGAAATAGTCCATAGTCTAGAGTGAAACTTCAATGATCAATTCAATCAAGTCATACACAACTAGTACTAAGTCATGTGGTCTATCTCAATTATAGAAATGAACATATATGACCTCCTACAAGAAAATGATTACATATATTTGAACCTTTTCATTTGACTTCTTTACAAATCATAACATTTAATCAATTTGAATCAATACATCTCATTTTGAGATCGATTCTTGAAATTTTTGATATTTCAATTTGATGAATAAGTCTTTGACTTTTGGGCATCATACATTTTCATAAAAGTCGCTTTCCATTTTTTCTAGTCAAATACTAGTATGTGCGACGGTTTTTGCAGCTCATTATCTCTTTTCATTTTGAAATTTACATTTGTTGAGCTTTTTAAGCAATAAAAAATAAAAGAGCGGAAAGATATATAGGTAAAAGTCTACGCATGTATCGAAACCAACAAGACTATTGACAAATCATTCATGACAAGCTTGAAAATCGATTTACAACAATCACACATAGATGTTAAGAATTTTCCCACAAAGATATAAGTGCATAAAGAACAAGCTAAACTCATAAATGCACAAAACCATTTGTACGAAGGTATAAGGCAAAAACTCACATGTTATATGTGATCAAACATATATGATCAAACATTTTGAATTTTTCACTTTTTATGTGATTTTGGATTTTTTATTCACACAAAACTTAAACATAAAAGTAAGATAAAAAACAAAACAACTCATACAAATAAATGCAAGATACACAAAATGCATGAAGATATGACATTTAATGCATGAATGGTTCTACAAAGATTGAAAGAATTAGATCAAGGACCAAAAAAGTAAAATCTTAACCATAGGAACCCTTCCTCATCCAAACGGAATGATTATTTGGAATGAGTGTCTCATGAGAAGTGAGACGAGAGTTGGAAGAATGAGAACCAGAGATGCACATAGACAAGGAGTTAAGAGCATTAAACACTTTCTTTAACAACATGCTATTTTCACTCAAATCCGATTTACCATTTTTAGCAAACTTCCAAGAAGTTTAAGTTTCTCTTTTCTTTTGACTTTTTTGAGAGCATGAAACTTAGAGCAATGAGGTCTAACATGACCAAAAGCACCACAATGTTGACAAATAATGTGTTTAGATCCACTAGGCTTTTTGGGAAGGGATCTAGCAACATGGTTTTGTTCTTTCTTCAACTTATAACATTGAGATCTTATATGACCAATCACACCACAATGGTGGCAAATTGGAACAAATTTAGATCCATCCAAAACCTTAAGTTGAGACCTAAACGAAGACTTTGACTTAACAACCTTTCTCTCCACCTTTTGATTTCTTTTATGTGGAGGAATGTACACCGATTTGTCCTTTGAGGTAGAACACACAGTAGACACAAAATTGGGTACCACATGATTGCAACAAATATTTTCATCATTTTTAGCAATAGATTCAGCAATCAAACGCTTGACATGCATTTTCAGAGATTCATTCTCACATTTTAGTTCATCAACAAGTTTGTTAGATAAAACAAGTTTAGCATCCAAGTCCACATTCAAACACTCAAACTCTTTCAGTTTTTCAAGAGAATTTTCAGCAAGTTTCTTATATTTCTCAACCAATTTGTTGGATTCATTGAGCTTAGCAATCAAATCATCATTTTCACAAAATAACTTGCTCAAATTCTTTTGAAACTTCTTAGCCTTTTTCTTCAAGAGTTTGTCATTTGGAATATCAACAACATCCAAAGATTTATGTAACATGGCATCACAATCATGAGGATTCACATTCATAGAGGCATTTTCACAAACATGTGACATGCTACATTTATCATCAACTAAATCATACAAAGAGGTATATAAAGCACAATCCGTGGCAAATAAATCAAGGGGTCAAGGATCACACTTAGGTATTTAAACCATAACAAGTGTGCCCGCTCTGATACCAATTCAAAGTTCAAACAGCATTGAAAACACTATGAATGTTTAGACCCCCAAACAACAAATTACCAATTCAAGCTTTATATTGAACAATATATGTACGGAAGATGATAACAAGCTTATAACAGAATTGATAAACAATTTAAATTATAAATAATCACAATCACAGTAGTAATTAAATGGTAAAGATAAAAGGAAGAGAAATGCAAACACAAGAACAAGACACGATGTGTTATCGAAGAGGAAACCGAAGCCCTTGGCATAAAACTTCTCCGCCACCCTCCAAGCGGTCAATAATGCACTAGAAAATTTAGTTGGGACATATGAACAGTAATAAACCTTCCAAGCCTAATCTACCCAGGTACCTAAACCCTCCAAGCTTCTTGCTCCAACGAGGTTGCGCCGAACCTTTTTCTTCGCTAACTTATCGGATTCCGCTATAAACCATAGCATCAACTAATAATCATTGGTCACTTCCAAACTGCTTCCTTTAGCACCAAAAGAACCTTCTCACAGACTTGAGTATGGTGAGAAAAGGATTTGGTCAAGAACCTCTCAAGGATGTATCAATAGAGAGGAAAAGAGTAGAGGAATTTAAAGAGTTTCTTAGGTGAAGATTGTGGATGAGACAATCTTGTTTTCTCTAGGGTTTCTCTCTCAAAATTCTCTCTAGAAGCTCTCTACATTTTGTGAGAATGAGAGGTATTTATACTAGGGTGAGAATGGAATGCGAAAAGACAGTTTTTCCCAAACAGGGTGTTTTGGCGACTTGACCTCGTGATTGGGTTGAATCGCAAGTTCAAGTCACGAGCTAACAGCCTGGCCAACCTGGGACTTTTGTCTTGTAGTGCAACAGCTGGCGCGACTCTTCAGCTTCTAGCATGCTTGGCACGTGTGCAACTTCTAGCGACTTGCAAGCCGCGAGCCACCCGCGAGATCCAGTCGTGAGTCCTTGTTTCTTTGCACAATCTTGAGCATTTCTTCATACTCTCTTACTCACTACCCTTACAAGATTCCCACCTAAATACAAGGTTATTAA
Organism: Quercus suber; assembly: GCF_002906115.3. Taxonomy (NCBI): domain Eukaryota; kingdom Viridiplantae; phylum Streptophyta; class Magnoliopsida; order Fagales; family Fagaceae; genus Quercus; species Quercus suber. The sequence continues at coordinate 103,155 of NW_027071803.1, read as the reverse complement.
ATGCTAAAATACAAGCAAATTTGACACTGAATAAAGCCAACAAGATGGTTGATTAAATTCAACCTTACACCTTGGACGAACTGGAGATGGCCCAATTTTTGTAGTTTCTTATATGAACTAGATGACAATTTAAGGATGAACTATACTTATTTCTCATCCCTATCAGTTTCCCCCTTGTCCTTGTGTTGTCTGTTATCAGAACGCCCTCTTTTTCTTTTTTTTTTTGGACACGTGGCCAATTTGATGTATTTCAATCATGTCATTTCGTCTTGCAAAGAAACATGCCACGTGGCTTCTTATGGTTGGTCCCGTCATTTTCGATGCCAAGCCTCGTTGCCGATAAATAGTAGAATTCCTCTCCTACCCTCTCACATTTCTAAAATTTTCTCCTCTGAAATTTGTCGTCCAGCTCCTCGTCTAGAAGTCTTCTTGCATCCTTAGGCCTTCCTCGTTTAGAAATAGGTATTTTCTTCGTCTTCGTCTTTAGGTTTTCCTTTAAGTTTTATCTTAGATGTCTGAAGTTATAATATCCTCGTCTAGCGATAGTGATAATAGGGAGACAAAAGAGTATCACGACAGTACTAGTGATAATGGTTCCAGTAGTAGTAATGGCAATAGAAGTAATAGTAGTAGTAGTAGTGGAGGGAATACCACGGACGAGCAATACACGTTTAAAGTTCCAAGGGTTCCCTTAGAGGTTTTTTAGGAAGTACTTAGAATGAGGGCAGCTTCTGGATCGCAAGCTAGTACATCCACGAGTGTTCCTTCATCCCCCACTTTAGACGAGGTAGAAACCGTGTACAGCTGTGCTGTAGGCATCCATTCAAAGACGGATGAAAAAAGGCTTATTTCCTTTAGAAGCTAGTATCAAATTCCAAACGACCTTAACCTTAGGTTGGTTGTTCGTGGTAAGTCGTGTTGTGACCCTTGTTTTGGAATAGTTGTTTATGAGGCTTATCTCTTAGGGGGACTTAGGTTGCCTCTCAATGCTTTTGCTAGAGAGTTACTTACTAGGTTAGGTTTAGGAGTATGTCAATTTAATCCCAATGCATGGAGACTGGTCGTTTCTATGCAAATTTTGTGGAGGGAGAAGTTTGAAGGGGATCATCCTCTCACTGTGGACGAGTTCCTTTACTGTTACAAACCTTCAAAGATTAGTCAATCCCTTGGTTTTCATCATTTCATGGCCGGGGTAAAGATTGTAGATTAATAAAGTCCCTTCCCACATCTGATAGAAATTGGAAAAATGCTGGAAACCCTATTGAGGTTGGTAAGGATCCATTCGCCCCCTATATTGGAGAACTAGGGAACCTTCGTCCAAAAGGTATGTTTATTTCCTATTAAATATTTCCTAGCTTTTTGAATTGGTCTAACATTTTTCTTCCTCCTTTTTTTTTTTTTTTAGCTGTTAGATGACCTTCCTTGAGCAGATTTCATCTTGTATGCATCCAGAAGGCTCATCTATTTGCTAATAGGAGTTTTCATTCTCTGATTACTCTCCAACGTCTTGCAACTTGGGGATTTGGACCTGAACCATCCCTTGAAGCTTTAGCCCACAAGCTTACTACCCACAGACGTGAGTTTTACTTAGAAAGTTTCTTTTATTATTTGTTTTGTCCAGACTCTTAACACTTTTTTCCACAAGGATTGCAACCATGAAGGAAAACAATGGGAAAGGATTGGTGGTCGAGGTGACCTTGCCAGAGGCTCAGTCCCAGCCTCGTCCTTCTGCTGGAGACAAAAGAAAAAGTTTATCCAAGATGATTGATTTGGGAAATCATCCTAATCGTTGAGGAAATAAAAAGATGAAGCATGGGTCGTCCAAACTTGGGGTAGTCGAGTCTGGCTCAGTTATCCCCCCTACCTCTCAACAACCGTCCATCCAAATTCATGACCTAGACTCGTCTGTACTTGCTGGAGTTACTCCGTCCAAGCCTGTGGTAACCATCTCGTCCCAGCCTTCTGAAAGACTTCCCATGAATCCTCTTGAGAATGAAGATCTTGCTTAGGAAGGGTTTCGAAAGGCTGTGACTGACGAGGATGTGGCTGTGTGTTATGACATGTTCTTGAAAGAATTTGAACATTCTGTTGTTCATGATCTCTTCAAGGTATGTTTTCATTATTGTTTTCATTTCATTTTATTACATTTCACATCTCTTGTCTAATCAACTTTAATTAATTGCATATCTAGGTTATGTCAAAGTTCATAGCAGTGTCTAGGCAGGCTACTGAGATGGACCAAAACAGAATAAGGCTAGAAGCAAAGATTAGTGAGATGCAGGCAGACTATAGGGGTAAAGCTGAGGTGGCAACCAAGCTATAGACGAGGTTAGGGAGTTGAATATCCTTGTTGAAGAGCTTAAGGTTGATGCCGTTGAAAAGGATACTCATCTTGGCCATCTTCAGAAGGGGAATGATGAGCTGCAAGCCCTTCTCAAAAAGGCCAAAGAAGACGCTGTTAAAGAGTTCAAAGCTTCCAACCAGTTTACCGTCCTTTTGGACGGGAACTGCGTTATTGGCTTTGAAGACTTTCAATTAGCTTTTGGAAAATATGCATTTTTTATATATAATAAGAGCAATTTAAAAATGTCTTTTGAAAAAAACAATTTAAAATATCACAATTAAACATTTGATTTAGGTTTTTAGGCTAATTTATTTGTTTGGAGAATATTTGATAAATGCTATGTTCACAAAATTTTCATAACAAATCCTAGTTGACAATTGTTATTGGTTTTAATTTACATATCACTAAAATTATTTTTTGTTCACCGGTAACAACCTATCACTTAGGATTTATTGTAAAAGTGTGGTGAAAATGTTGTGAATATAGCATTTTTTGCAATTTTTTGGTTTAATCTTTAATAAACCAAAATTTTGGAGAGGTCAAATTTTATTTTTAATGGGCTCAAATTTTTATTTAGGATGTTCAAATTTTTTTTAGGGTGGTCAAGTATTTTTTTCTAATATGGTCAATGTAGGAATTATACTTAAAAAGTTATAATTCAAGAGAAACAAATATAATGCATCTATCAATTAACAATTATGTTATGTGCATATGTAATAAAAATCAACAATAAGAAGTGAGAAATTTACATACTAAATTATAATATTCAAGGACCTCACAAGCAATTAGGATCCTCTCCCCAGCTAGTCAGGATTAATAAGAGCTTTCTTTCCTCTTCTCACACCCCTTGCAAGTGTGGCCTTGACAATATTTATAATATTCAGAAGGGACATGACCAACCATAAAATCCTTTCTATCGTAATAACAATTCATGTAACAGATATGTTACATTCATTAATAAACAACTTCATTAATTAGATTCATTAATGAATAAGTTTATTAACATGTCATTACTTTTGTAACTCCATACTAACAGATGAATTCATCTATCGTTCATATCTAGAATCACCATAATGACAACACCTCTTATAGGAGGCCAAGTTACTGGAAATGACACGATAGATTTAGTAAGGCTAACACTCAACATGTATGAATCTCATTATGGAAGGACTTCTGAGATTATTATGCACTAACCATCGAAAGACTAGCCCTTATTGTCTTCCATAGTTTGAGCAATTTTAACTTGCACCTTCTTTCCATCATGGTCCAACAATGTATCTATTAGAATAGGCTACATCATGATGGATATGGTCAAGTCAAGGACTGTAATGAAATGATTCATAATCTTAGTCTACAATATTAAGTAGACATATTTCAATATTCCAAAATTTTATATCATAAAAATATTGCAAAATTTCACAAGAAATTTTGAATAATTAATTATTGACAATAAAGACATCATAAAATATCATGTTGGGCCACATTATTCTATCAGTCAACAATCAATATTAATTTAAAACTCATTTTTTACGGTATAACAAAAATAAAATAAAATCCAAGCTAAGGGTGGTCTTGTGACCACCTTGAATCATACATAGCGCTGCCCCTGCTTCTAGATAATAATTCATGTAAAATAAATGCGATGTTAAATAGGCACCTTAACGTTCACATTGCAATTGAAACTTTTATAATTGACTCGTTCATATGCTTACACTTAATCATTAACTTTCACTTGATAGAACCATCGAATGAAAGAAATCTCAACAATCATCCTTGCTCCATTGAGCAACACAAAGCAATAGTGTTGTAATGTGAATTATATTTATATGTATAAAGTATTATCATTTGCAATTGAAATGCTAATTTATCTGTTTGCTGCAGAAAAAGAATATATAAAAAGGAGAAAGTTGTATTATTGTGACATGTTTTAGTTGGGTCTTATAACAAGTACTGCATGGATCATGTGTTTCCTGTCAGGAACAAGTAGGAAAAGTGAGATTTGAGAGCTCATTTAATGTGTCTATTTTAGCTGTCGTGACGTATAAATTTATACATTTCTTGTTTTATTTGAATCAATTTGATCAAATCATATGAATCTTCATGGTAATACTGTACAAATCAATGTATGGTTACAAGTTTTCACATTGATAATATTCTGTCAACCTGCGGTTCTGATAAGGTGGTTTCAGACTTTTTCGTGTCCGCACAATTGGTGAGGTTTGAGATATATGGAGAACCTTGAACGTTTTATGTTTGCAGAAGTGTGAATTTGGTTAATACATCATACTGTGCTCATGTTTGACTAATGGTGTGAGTTGATTCGTGGATCAGGATATGCAGCATTATATAGGCTCTGCCACACTGATGATTCATTATGACTTAATAGATAATCCCTTTATGAATAGTTTATTTAACTGAAACTGAAAATTTTTTGTTGAAAGTATTGTAGAGAAAAAGCTAAAAGCCAACTAAATAGTACAATAAGACCTATAAATAGTACTAAAAAAAAGCTAAAAACTTGAATAGGCTAAAGTTGCATCATACCCCCAAAAAGACTCTTTAAGAGTTCTATAGAGATACATTTAGCCACATAATTTGCACATTGGTCAACATGTGTATTGGATACTATCACTTTGGGAACCATCACTAGTACTGGACAGGATATAACTTATATAGGATATAAGGCAAACTTTTTCTCATTTTGCTGGACAGGATATGAAGATCACAAGTTTACAATCCTAAAGTCCTTTATGGCTAAAAACTCAATTGCAAACACTTTTAATAAGCACAAATAGGTTTGGACAATTTGTAAGACCAGGCATTTTATATATGCTTCAAAAATTAATTGAAGACTGGCACAAGTCAATTAGTCTTTCTTGCCATTTTTCCCTTCACCACCTTTCAAGAACTGCAAGAACCAATTAGCAGAAGACTTTGGGTGCCGAGAGAGCCCGTTCTTGTAATCAACATAAACCAAACCAAAACGCTTGGTATAACCTTGAGCCCACTCAAAGTTGTCTAGTAATGACCATGCAAAATATCCCCTGACATCTACTCCATCCCTGTCCAAGAAATCCAATAAACAAAATTGATTTTATAACACATTTGTTTGACCAATACGAAAAAGCATAAGAGAGTCTCTGTTTAGACAAGTAGTGTAAGATGAAAGCTAACTTTATAAAGGCCAATTTGTATTTATCTCTGGTAAAACAAAAATGAACTAGAGCCAGCCAGTGAACCTATTTTGTGTAATGTAGTGGATAAAAGTTCTTACAAATCTGTACATGTATTCAGATACCTACAAGAGTTTTTTTTTGGGTTGCTTGGTTCCTGTTTCTAAAAATAAAATTCACGAAAACAGAAAACAGTGCAAAAATGTGCTACCAAACACATTTTCCAAGAAATGGTTTTGAAAACAGCCACTTTTCACAAAAAATCAAAATGATATTTCTTTTTGTTCCTTGTTTTGTTTTGTTTTGTTTTAAGTTTAAGGAAAAAAAAAAAATCATTGAAACATAATGTTCCTGAGTTTCCTTTTTATTCTCTATAAAATGTTTTATCTCTTTTATGAAAATACAACCAAACAGGCATTTTGCTTACCTAATTTCAATTTCTAAATAGTGAGTATTCTCATTGCGATATCAAAATTCAAATGGCAATTAGTGGCCAAACTTCTTCTAGCCCACACCCCCCTTCTATTTATTTATTCGAGCATGTAATGGTAGCACAGATTCAAAATTTAGGATTAATCAGTCGACTATTTAGCTCTGATAAAATAAAGATGAATGGTGATGCACATAGACAAACATTGGCATAATTAGCAGGCATCAAATAAGTGGCTTAGTGCACAATTTACCAAGTACTTGCAAGTGAAGAATATGAATGAACCAGTTTATCATTCGACAGGAATTGAAACAGAATATGATATAATGAAGTAACTCAACTTGATTGCCTGAGCAACAGCAGCAAGGTATCTTTTGTAGTAAACAACTCTCAATTTGTCATCGAGCATCTCATGAAGTGGAGAAGTTTCATTATCTTCATCATCCATACCTGTATGTGTTGTGGAAAAAAGGTTCAGAGAAAGTGAAAGAAGAGCACTTTAGCATAATTGAAAATATCCTTCAGCACTATAATCTGAGGGACACCTAACATGGATGCATTAAGTAATTTTCCAACAATAAATAGAGATCATATCAGCCCAAAATATTTCTTGATCATATCTTAATATATAGAAGTGAGTGTTTAAGGTTCTATTATTCTGTATCAGCCAATTGGCCAAACTAGAAAAGCACGGTCACCTAGAAATATCCAATTAGCAACTATGTGTGCATCTATAAGAGTTCTACAAAGAAAATCTATTGAAAATATAAACTGTTTTTCTTTGGATGGTAAATGTCCACGTTATACCATTCTCAGTCACATATATTGGAGGATTATTGTATCTCTGTGCTATGTAATTGAGAACCTTCCGAATGCCCCAAGGAACAACATAAAGCCATTCTGATGCTGCCTGCCACATAAAATCTTTCAGCAGACCAGAGACAATCTAAAGATATATGCATGCTCACAGACACTGCAAGATCTGTATCTGCGAACGAGAGAGAGAGAGGAATCATACCTTCTCACCAATTTTCTCACCCCCTTCCCATTCAACTGATGATAAAGCAAGAACATTAGACATCAACATAAGTTTTTCTATGAAATACTAAGATCTCATAAAAAATAATATGAGTATGAAATACTAGGTAGTATCAACGTTTACCAATTCTCTCCATCTCTTGGGCTTTATAGAAATCACCTTCTTCAGGGCTATCTGGTACATGAGCAATAAACCTTGATGTATAGTGATTCAGACCAACAAAGTCGATTGAGTTCCTAAGCAAATCCTTTTCTTCCTCTGAAAATTTGGGAAGCCGATCTCCAAGCCTTTCTTGCATAACTTCAGGATAGTCTCCAAAGTATATTGGATGCAGATACCTGTTCCAACATTAATTGTAGCTAGTTAATAATCTGAAGGGCAAGAAGAATGGATCTTTGAATGATCGAAATATATTCCAAGACAAACAGACAATGCGTAACTGAAAGCAGAGAGAGCAACTGGTGAAACCCAGTCTAATATAACTTACCACTGTTTTAAAATTTTGCTAATCTCATGCCAAAAGAATCCAACTGGCGAAACTCAGATATTCTATAATTATTTTCAGTATAATTTCCTATATATTAAAAGGGTTAAACCAGACCAGAGTTTGGTGTTTATTTTATTTTATTATTTATTTTTTTTAATAAAAGAATTACAATGTCTACACCTATGAACATTAGATTGTACATTTTGTGGAGTATTCCACAAAATTTATGATTAAATATGTTTCCAAAAAGTGTTATTTATATATAAAACTGAGATAAATGGCATTTGTGGTATGATGTATGACAGACATGCAATAATCTCAAACATACATATTAATTAGCATGTCTACATTTTGTATTCCTCGTGGTTGATCTTGTCATTTCAACCAATTTACTTAAATTGACATTGAAGAGGTTGAAGAGTCATTTTTAGTGAACTAATCCTTTCTTATATATCTCGTCCCAGTCCCTCCCCAAATTAACTGTTTAACATTGCAAGTCCAGTGATTTACAATACAATACATGAAACTAATAATTATTGAAGTGATCCAACAATGTTGTGAGGATCTCATATGTTTATTGACTTAAAGCAGGCTTTATTCATCAAGCACATTATTAGTCTGATGCACAAATGCCAGCTTTTTTTTTTTTTTTTTGTGGGTGTGTGTGTGTGAGAGAGAGAGAGAGAGAGAGATGGAAAGTGGTCATTGTTTCATACTACAATCCCATAAATTGATTTAGAATTTACATAAATATTGCTATTCAGGTAATTAAAAAGAACAAGACCCAAAGTTTTCTTAGGAGATCCAAGTTAGTATATTTGGATAAGGAAATAATGTTTCATTCCATATAAAAATTAAAACCATAAAATTAAACCAAAAGTTTTAGTTAATGCAAATTAATGAAAAGAACTTCCCATAAATTGTGGTTTCTTATTGGTGCAAACATAAGCATCCTATGTATTTTCAATTAAGATGCAACATCACCAAGAAACTAAATGATAAGAGTTTAACTGTAAAATTGATCAAAAGGGAAGTACCATCCAAGCTGAAAATCAAGACGTCTTGCTGCAGCAGTTTTATCTTCATTTTTTTCTGAATGAGCCTCTGCCCACTCACAGTCTAGCACCAAGCCTACTTGTCCCCCTTGCTTGTCCTGGAATAAATACAAGGATTGCAAGAGCAAAAAAGGGATGTTAT
>NW_027071803.1:82837-88331 GCF_002906115.3 Quercus suber | reverse complement strand
TCCAGGAAAATGGGATCGGGAATTAGAAACAGAAAACACAGTAGCTATTTGTATCATCTTTGAAACCTTTGTAACGGAGCACTGAAGAAATAATAACTACAAGCTCCTCAAACGAGGGCCGAGTACAGAATTTCATACTTTAGTCCACGTCCTTGTTATTCAAATCAGCCCATAACCATGTCTCATTGTTGTAACCCTCACTAAGGCCTAGTTCTTAAACTCATTCTCTATAAATTTATTGTATTGTGCTAGTTGGGCTTGAGTTCACTTATCCAATAGTAAAAGTGCTCAAACCCAGCCCCTACAATTTATATTTTTGCTTTTTTTAAATAAATAACAAATTCTATATATTATTTTATTAGTTAATGTGGGTTATGGATGGAATGACTAACTGTGACAACAACTAAGAACTTACATGACCAAAATGATAAAAATAAAATTTACAAGACCAACATAACAATGGACCAAATTTAAATGTCCTAATTTGTAGTTTTGCCAAATTTTAACTATTTGGTATTTTTCCAATTCACTAGGAAATATTTAATTTGGTGGAAATATAAATAAGTCTAGGGATACATCTTTTTAAACAATTTGCTATCTCAATAAGTTGTGGAATAAGTTGTGTCCCTAACAAAATTGGCGGAAATATATTTGCGGGGACGTAGAGCCGAATATATATTGGGCCTTGAGTCTTGTCTGAGGAGGCACAGTGGTCCGAGAATAGATCAATAGTGAGAAAGGAGTAATATTTTGAACTTCAGGAGCAAGCTATGGTTGTAGAGACTGTAAGAGGTAGGCCAAGGAGGAGTATCTCCTCAGCTAAACATAGGAGGGGTCAAAAGGTGAGTTTTATTATCCAGTGTGACGTTCCAAAAAATTATGTTGATAAAGATATGCACTGTGAACGTACAAGACAAAATGAGAGCTGAGAAATATCCAAGAAAAAGCTGTTACCACCGCATTGAATGCTCTGCAGCTAACTCTCTGGCCACATTTATGTAGAGAAAACCCCTGAACAGTGCTACCTTAATCGCCCTAACTCACAGAGAGCTTGTGAAGGTGTTCGATGAGACAATCACTCAAGTAGTGGCTTGGACGATCAAGAAGTGGAGGGCCAAGATCATCTGAAAGAAGCTATATAATGCAAGAGACTCTCTCGAGAGAAGTGATCAAGAAATAAAAAGAAAAACACTATAACAATCAAGTACTAAACTTGTAATCCAATTAGTGAATCAATACATAAGAACTGATCTCCTCAGACTGTGTCGAGGACAGTTTTCTTAAGATTAAACTAGTCAATCTTCATTTTCTTGTCATCTGAACTTACCTTATCTGTTGTCCGATTCATTAAAGCCCACTTTTCCAACCCACTTTTCCAACCCACTTTTTACAAATTCATTATATTGGGCTTTTTAGACCTAAGTTTATTTATCCTTTGGATTAGAGACCCAAATCCGATCCTTAAAATATTAGTTTTGATTTTTTTTTAAATAATTCAATAGTTACAACTTATAATGGGGAGAGTGAATTCAAACTTTAAATTTCTCCATTGAAAACATCAATAAGTACTAACTAGTTGAACTATAACACTCAGCAATTATGAAATCTTATATTCTACTCATTCTTAATTTAGTATAATATAATAATAAAAAATTAGTATGATATAAAATCTATCTATAATCTATATGTAAGGACTGGGTTCGAGCACTTCTACTGTTGAGTGAGTGGACTCAATCCTAGTTAGCCCAATACAATGAATTTGTAGAGAGCGGGTTCAAGAACTAGGCCCTAGTGAGGGATACAACGATTAAGCATGGATGCATAGGGATTAAACGGCATGAACTTGGATTAAAATGTGGAATGATGCTCCTCGGCTCTCTTCCGAGGAGCTTGAAGTTCTTTTCTTTCTTTAGTGAACAGTTACAAAGATTTCAATGATGGTATAAAATGCTACAATGCTCTGTATTGCTGCTGGCCTTTCTCCCTTTTTCCGTCCTTCTTTCAAGAGGGATTCCTTACATTATATACTCCTTTTCAGTTAATCTCAACCCTACATTTGTCGATCAAGCAGGTCACTACTTGAGTGCTTGTCTCATCAGCCGTCTTCCCATTATTTTTGTGGGTTGCGGCTGCCAAGGCTGTATTGTTTAGGAATCATTTCCTTATTAATGCAGCCAGAACGTTAGTTGTAAGCATTTAATGTGGAGGTAACAGTTTGTCTTAGACTTGCTCCTTCACCATGCCTCTATGGCTGACATGTTGTACTTGTTCCTTCTCTTTAGACGCTCGAGAAGGTTGCTTTTGGTGGGCCCTTACTTCCCCCTCCCATGGTCTTGGTTGGCCGAGGACATGGTCTTCCTCGGCAAGGCTCCTAGGCAATTTGGACTTTCACACTCCGTCCTTGGGCATTTCTTCATCCTCGGCGTGAGCCTTGGGCTTGGTACGAAGTGGGCCAGTGTTGCTAGATTCTCTGACCCCACATTATAAAATCAAGAAATCATATACTATAAAATTGTACCCTATAAAAAATGGTTACAGTAAAATTGATGTCATTTTTATTTATTTATTTATCTTGCATTTATGAATTTCTACATATTTTACAGTTTTTACTGTAAAATTGTACCCTATCCCTTCTAAAGTTGATTTACATGATACATAACACTTTTAAAGTTTTTAATTTTATTTTCCAAAAAAGTATAATTATAGTTTTATAAAACTAATAAAAATAAATTCATCCAAACAATTACTATTAAGTACTTTCGAAGTACATGATCATCCCTCCTTTTTAGCAACATTTTCATCAACAGTCAATTTTAGTTTTGCTATAAAATTTAAAATTTCCATTATTGTGTGATTGATGAGGTTAGCAATAAATTAAGAATAATGTTAGAAATACAAACTATTTTACAACATTTTTACAAACTGTTGATGTGGTCAACTTAGTGGTTTTCATTTAGACCCAGTAAAAAGTTTAAGTGAAAGAGGGCAATCGTGTTATGTCAATAAGGAGTATTTTGTCATAGAGTAGTAAAAATAGATAGATATGATAATTTTACTACACTAAGTTACGTGGTGATTAGGTTATATTATTGAGAAAGGAACAGAAGGTCTTGGGCCATTGACTATATATATTGTTCTGTTTATTTTATTTTTCTGGTCCATCGATGATACCCATCATCATCATTATCATCAAGATCCTAACCATGACAGTTCAAATGATAGAAGCTATATCACGGAGATGAAGAGTCACCTTCCTCTGAATCCTCCTTTAAACCAAAAGCTGAAGCAAAACCTCCTTGCTTGGAAAAGTCACCACGCCATGATCAGCACAAACAGTTTGTCTTTTCAGTCTTAGAGGTTAGACAAAAACTACTAACTCTCTGGTGTTTTTACTGTTAATTTATTTATCTCATACGCCAAGTTAAGATATGTTTAAGCTACTAGGGAAATCGATGACATCTAATCTAAATGATAGACAAGATATTTCTCCATGTCATAGCTATTGAAGAGCTCACCAAGCATTACTCCTATATAACTAGCTTAGGCCATGCATGCATAGAAAGTTCTGACTTGTAAAAAGGAAGTGTACGTTGAGCTTCGTGTTATTAAAAATGTGAATTTTATTTGTAGAAAATTATAATAAATGTTTTTTTAATACCACATTATTTAATTTTTTTAGAAAAATTAAATTAAATTCATTATTTTATATAATAGTAACACTTCTTTAATCGATACTTTTATGTCAAAAAAATTAAGAGGGGATTTTTAAATAATAGTACCTAAGGAACTGTGTCTAAGTTTTACCCTATAAAAAAATAGTTGTGTTTCACTTATAATTTATTTATCTCACACACCAACCTTTAAAGTTAAAATATCGTTGTACAAAGACAACTTGTAACAATACGTGGAAGATAAAATATTTTATTGGTTAAAGATGGTCAAATTTCTCAGCTCCCAATTATTAATATATAGAAAAAATGCATTATTTATATTTTTGCCTTTTTTAAATAAATAACAAATTCTATATATTATTTTATTATTTAATGTGGGTTATCAATGGAATGACTAACCATGACAACAACTAAGAACTTACATGACCAAAATGATAAAAATAAAATTTACAAGACCAACATAACAATGGACCAAATTTAAATGTCCTAATTTGTAGTTTTGCCAAATTTTAACCATTTGGTATTTTTCCAATTCCCTAGGAAATATTTAATTTGGTGGAAATATATAAGTCTAGGGATACATCTTTTTCCACAATTTGCTATCTCAATAAGTTGTGGAATAAGTTGTATCCCTAACAAAATTGGTGGAAATATATTAGTTTTGATTTTTTTTTTTAATAATTCAATAGTTACAACTTATAATGGGGAGAGAGAATTCAAACTTTAGATTTCTCCATTAAAAACATCAAGAAGTACCAACTAGTTGAACTATAACACTCAGCAATTATGAAATCTTATATTCTCTACTCATTCTTAATTTAGTATAACATAATAATAAAAAATAAGTATGATTTAAATTCTATCTATAATCTATAAAATCAAGAAATCATATACTATAAAATTGTACTCTATAAACAATGGTTACGGTAAAATTGATGTCATTTTTATTTTTTTATTTTGCATTTATGAATTTCTACATATTTTACGGTAAAATTGTACCCTATCCCTTCTAAAGTTGATTTACATGATACATACCACTTTTAAAGTTTTTAATTTTATTTTACAAAAAAGTATAATTATAGTTTTATAAAACTAATAAAAATAAATTCATCCAAACAATTACTATTAAGTACTTTCAAAGTACATGACCATCCCTCCTTTTTAGCAACATTTTCATCAACAATCAATTTTAGTTTTGCTATAAAATTTAAAATTTCCATTATTGTGTGATCGATGAGGTTAGCAATAAATTAAGAGTAATATTAGAGATACAAACTATTTTATAACATTTTTACAAACTATTAATGTAGTCAATTTATTGGTTTTCATCTAAGCCCACCATTAACATCACTTTTTCATTTACCAATAATCACTCGCCACATCAGCAGTTTGTAAAATATTTTCTAAAATGGTTTGTATTTCTAGCATCACTCACTCATAAATTAAAGGAAATTTTACAACATGTTTTAGCTTTCACTAAACCTGCCCACTCTTTTCTTTCAAAATCAAAATGAAGTATCAAAGTATAGACCTACTAAATAGAAAGAAAAATAAATGCAATACACTATTTATTTTCCCTTTTGAATTGAAAAGGTTAAATGATTTATTCCTCTTGTCTCAAATTATGTTTATTTACATCTATTGAAGGTAAGGAAATTTGGCCTATTCCAAAGGTAGAGTGCTAGGGAGATTTCGATAAATGAAAACTCTCTATTTTCTATTGATAATAGGCATTTTATTTTGGGCTTTAAAATTCTAATTAAAATTCGTAGAAAGAAAAGAACTCACAAATGTGGTTAGGCATATTTTAGCCACACGATAGA